>NC_050523.1:6952833-6963206 GCF_002922805.2 Oryzias melastigma
CAAAAAAAAGAAAAAGAAAAATTAAATTACTAATAGAATTTATTCCTGGTTCAACTTCATAATTTTCTTTGGATTTATTGAATATTTTTTACTCTAAATTTAGTTACTAAATTGCTGTAAATTGCTACATGTAATTTGATTAAATTACTTTTAATTTGAAATTTCTGATTTAGTACCAAAATCTATTGTTTATTTGTCAACAATAATCATATATGTTTTTCAACTGAAAATATTAATGTTCATTGTCTAAAAGCTTTTTTCAAAATTGAACAATATCAAATAAAATGGAATAAGATGAAAAAAAAAACAACTTTTTTTCCTAGTTTAAAGTTTCACATTATTCAACACTATGCATAAATAAAAACATTTTTAAAAGAACCTCCCAAGTAATTTTTCCCCTGGTTCTATAACTTTTTAAAATTTAAAAAATATGAAATAATATGCATCACGTTGAAATAAACCTTCCTGCTTTTTCCCCTTGATTTAACAAATTTCAAAAAGCATCATGATATAAAATAATAAAATGCATTGAGTTCAAATAAAATATATATAAAAAAACTTCTTTAGTTATTTTTCACCCGGTTTAACCTTATGAAAGTAAAATTATATCAAATAATATGCATAAAAACATTTATTTGTATTTTTTCGCGACAGTCGACAGGCTTCTGCTCAGCTGTGGTTATTTAGAGCTTCGCAATTAATTTGACATCGTCCATCTTGAATTTCTCGTGGATTGTGCTTCTAGTTTTTAGACTCCACCCCCCGCTCCGTAGTCGGCGGATTACATTGATCTGTGTGTATATGTGTGTGTTTCTGTTCGTCTTTCGTGCGTTGTTTGTGTGTTTACTATATTTTCATCTCTACAATCTATTTAGTTACAAAAATATGATCGCATTTGTCAATAGCGGTATTTTACTGTGAAAAATTGGCTAAATTTTGAAAGCCAGGGTTGATGCGTAGACCAAACAATCGCTGCATTGTGCGAGGCGGCCGGGGAGGACCGCGGCGCTTCACGTCCGGTGTGAACTATATCATATGTTAACAAGGGCGCTGAATGGAAGCAGCCTCCATTGCGCGCCGCTTCTGCGTGCGGTGTGAACCCGACATAAAGGGCACCAAACAGCTTCTGACTGGACAGGGGTGCAACAAAGCTAGGAACATCTGAAGAAACAGTGGATTCTCCAGAAGTGGGATCATTCAAGTTTGAACTCACCAAGCTGACTGATAACTGTTGAAGTGAACAACTTTATTGGCGTAAAGAAGACATAGTGACAGATTTTTTCCTTTTGTGCTCCAGGAGTGCTAAACAATCTGCTAGATTTGTTTTTTTTAAACCATGTTTTCCCATTTCTTATTTCTGTGCAACAAATAGTTGCACAAACAGTTGCACATAGTTTTCCTATGTCAGGATTTTTGTGTGAGAAAGAAAAACATTCTTTAGTTTAGAAAAGTTGGCATCAACACTCTCCCTCAAGCTGATTTGTCTGCTAAGAGAGCTAATGAGCGACTCTCACACTGTGCCTTCCAGTCTCACAAACAGCATTTTCAAGTAGGAAACCTCCTGAAATAAAACCCAATAAGTCTTTTTTCACTTTCCACTTTGATGGATCAACTGGTTCCATTATCTTATTTTCATCAGCACCATTCTTGTAACCCCATTAAAGTGGCCCAAGTGAACGTGTGGCTCTACCTACCTGAGGTGTCTGCACCGACTGCCACCTGATATCAGCTAACATATCATTCATGTTTCCTTGATTCAATTAGCAGTCTGCCTTGGGAAGGCCATTTTCTTTCTTCTTAATTGGTGTATTAATTAAATCAGAGAAACGTATTGTGTTTGCCCACTTTCTAGCTGACACTGCTGAGACACCCAAGCAGGTGAGATTGTGAATAAAAATATAAATGCTAATAGGAAAATAATTATACCTTCAGGAAGGAGTGGGATACAGATTAGATGCTATCTCCAACATTTAATATACAAGTTTCTTGCCAGCCACAGGTGACAAGACAAATTATCATTCTAATGCAATTTCCTTACTGCCGCTATGTGTTTCACTTAACCATTACTGAAGCAAACCCGCGGCGGGTTCACCATCCGCTCTTCTACACGTTTGCCATATCCAATTCTACTCCAAAACCCAAACAGAATATTGAAAAGGAGCTATGAACAAACAGATAGCTCGTGTGTGCTGGGAACTATTTTAGATGAAAAGCTGTCGTAAAGTCCCACTCCAATCAGCTTTTCATCTATTTCTAAAGTGTTCCCAGTGGTCTTTTAGTTGTGATTATGCAGCTTTTCAGCCAAAATTTAAAAACTTGTTAGAGAATAGTTTCTGCAAAGTGGCAGGAGTTCACGAAAAATCTAGCTTACAGCCCCTCACACCCTCAGCCTAACAAACACAAATATCATTTTTTCTCCAAAAACATTTTTTATATGCACCTGATTCACAAAAATGAAAAAATAGTCTAAAATCCCCTTTGTGGCATACTTTTATTTAAATATGTCCTCTGTCGTCAAAAAAAGGCACAGAAACATGTTAAAAACACTTTTTTATCCGCCTGGGTCTTTAAAGAACATTGGGATATTACACACCTTTCTACGCTCCATTAAATGTGTTATTATCTCACTCTTATGAATCCCCTGACTTTATCACAAGTTCTTGTTAAATAACACAAGATTCAAACTTTTTTTTAGAGATAATTTATGAGGCTGGTAAAAAATAAAAGATTTTTTTCTCCAGAGTTCAGAAGTTTTCTTATTGCCTTCAGCACATTAGGCTCTACTGATCCTTTAGATAGAAAACATCCTAAAATGGAAAGATAATCAAATAAGCATTAGAACAACATTTATTCAAACTAAGCGGTTCCCCCATGATTACTCTCACTTTGTTTGATTTAATTGTTTTGTTCAAAAACTACTAAATGCCAACCACCACCTCCTTTATACATATATTTTTTGCACATTTGCTCTTGCATTTTCATCTATTTTGAGTTTTGCCCCCATTACTTGTACTATGTTTTGGTAAAATTCCAGTTGATGAGACTTTTTACTGCTCCAACAGCCGTATCATGCATCCTGGAGCGGTTTTAACTCATTATGATCCATTAGAGAGAGTCTTAGGGCTCCCTGTAGACTAAAGGACAAATGTTATCGGCTCACTGACAGTTGGTACCCAACAGCAATACCGTAAAACCAAAACATGTTTTAGAACGGCCACTGAGGGCGATGAAGCTGAAGGAGAAGGTAGCAAAATCCCTCGTCTGCTAAACGAGTTGGACCATATGGACGACATAAATCTGTGGAAGCATGAGGTTAAGAGCATCCTTTTGTTTTTAGTTCAAAAACGTGTATTTTCTTCATATTTCTGCAGGACTTCCTGTATTATTCATGAATATTGACTGTATAAGAACACTGGACCAATTTTTTACTTCTGACTCCACCCAATTTAAGTCAATTTAGTCGCCATTTTTGGCGACATGGATGTTGCCATTTTGGAGGCATATGTTGGTAAGCCATAACTGGTCCATTTTAAACTGAGTCATTGTTTCTATGGCAACCACTCTCGCTAATGACGAGTGAACTGGTTGGAAGTTCACACCCCTCCCACTTGGAAAGACGAAATTTGCCAAATGTTTTGACGTACATACATTTATTGAGGTAAAATGCGAAAGTAAAGGAGCTGTTCACAATATTTTTAAGGGCACCTTTTGGATATGACTTGTTTTTAAAGCTACACTGTCGAATTTATTTGTAATTTATTCATTGACGTTAATTGATCACATTGCATTGGTGTTATTTGGAATTTCTTCACTTATTTGAAATGCAATTATTTATGGTTATTTGTGATTTCATTATAAAACAGAATATATTTTCATAAAAATCTGTTTTCATATAAGTTTTTCACCTTCAGTCAGTCTGCACGATTAAAAGCTCACTAACTCTCACTGGAGAAAATTCTGTTATAAAACCAAAATACAAATAACAGAAAAGTGACAAACTCATGGAGTTGTTAGTCATGAGTGGAGTCCTGTTGGTGTTTCCTCCATTACTCCATTACTTGACAAACACAAGAACTCTTATTCTGACAAATCTAACGATGGAGTAATAGCAGTTTAGTTTTCAATAGAAGTCTATGGGATTTTGGTTACCATCTGTTAGGACGGATGAATTTCAGGGGCTGGTTTGTTCCGCTCGGGGCTCTAGCGAACCTACTGAGAAGTGTCAAGTATTGGAACCAGGTCCCCTCTGCAATGTAACTTTTTCATTTGAGCCTCTTTTCCATTTTGTTTGTCTGTCACTGTGTGGGGCCAGTCCCTGTTTGGCCGTGTTGTGTTGTGCCTTGTCTCGGTTTCTTTCTGTTTTTAGGGTTTTGTGGGAGATCCACTCACGTTGGTGTTCTGTATTTTGGTCAGGGCTGCCTGTAGGGATCATGGCTCACCTGAGGGAGGGTCTTGGCCTTTCCACTGTGGAACATCCTCATTGTCTGGCTGCTTTTGGGTCAGTTTCTTCAGGAGGCGTAGCGGGGGGTATTTATGCACTGAAAATCCAATGGTCAGGAAAAGTGACCAGAGAAACGGGCCACCCACCCCCCGAACCACGGAAGTGCTCCCGAGCCGACGTAGGGAAAAGGGAGAGGGAAGCTCTACCCGCCGTACCTCTGCACTAAAATAGATATCCGCGGTGAGTCCCCTAGGGAGAGACGCCGCTACGCCTAGCAGGGAACACCACCAAAACCGAAGCACAAAACAAGAGCAGTACTCACTCCGTCAACTCCAGCCACGGCTCCACAACAAAGTCAAAAAAACTCCAAACAAACCGGCGCGTCACCCCAAAACAAAACAGCCGGCAGCAAAGCGCGCACGAAGCCGCCCATGCACAATCTACGCCGAAACCACACGTTAGGACGAGCCCCCACTTTGTTACGACTGGCTCTAGGCCGTAACAAAGAAGTCGGGAGACGAAAACAGTTTTAACTAAACGAAACTTTAATGTGTTTAAACACTCAAAAGGGGAGAGCAGAGCATGCAGCAAGTTCCGCGGTGCAGCAGTGACGTTGAACCCAAACAGGAAGTCCCAGCAGAAGCCCCCCCTCTTCCCTGAAGTCCTCAGACGTAGTTTTATCCAGAGGTTCCAAATCCCCAAACATCTGTACCTGTCAGAGAGGAGGAGACACAGGGCAGACGAACAGAAGGAAATACGGCTCAGGGCCGTAACACCATCAAGTACTTCCTGTTTGGAAAAGTAGGGGGGAGGGGCTACTCAGTCCAGTTTTCACATACAGTCAGTTATGAAAAGCCATTTTAAGTGTCTGATAGACATTTTTAGTTGAGTATTGTGGATCCAACTTTTTAAAAATTATTTTGAGACGATAGTCCCAATCAACATTAAAAGCTATTATGACGCATCAACTAACATTTTATTGAGGAATATCAGTAACTTTTCCTTTCTCTCATTGCTCTAGGATGCTGTCATTTTACTCTTCACACTGTTGTTTATTTTTATTTTTTTGCTTTTTTTGTTGAATGATCAAATTGTTCTCCTGCACTTGTCCAGGCAATCAATTCCATTTTCCTTTTCAATAAATTAAATAGTTTTTTATTTTTTAACTCTATGACTATATTTTACAATTGCAAATATTATTTTTGTGAAATTAAGTCTTGGTATTTTTTTCTTTTTTTTAAGAAATTCTTTAAATCATTCTTTAAACCTTTTCTTTCTCCATGAATGTTACTGAAATCTAACCCACCTGTTCGAATCGACTTAAAAGCTTAATATAGTAACACAAATAGGCTAATTATTTAATTTAGATGGTGAAATGAAAGTAGAAAAAAATAACTGAAATTTCTGATTGTGTTTTTTTTATCTCATGTGACATTAACCGACATGTTTGTAGGATTCGTATTTCAAATAGACTTTGGAAACGCAGCACTTTAGCCATTTTGTGCACAAAACCGCCACACTGCTTTTAGTTTAATGAAAAGCTCTGCATGTCTGAGAGGCAGTAAATGCACGACATGAGACTTCAACTGTCTTTCACACCCATAATTGTAATCGACTCATTTAGAAATTCTCACTGCCCCAATCCACAAGCCCAGAGACTGATGGGAAATGTGTTCAAGCTTTTCCATCTAAACCTTTGCCCGCCTACAAAGGCAGCAACCCTGAAAACTGCCAAGAAATTAGTCCCAGTGCTGCGATCAAGCTTCAGCTCAGCTGGAGAGAATAAGTGCAGATCCAACAGTCTTGTCATGTTCTATTTTCTACTCCTCTACCCTCCTCTTCTCACACTCCTCTCACTCACTTTGCCTGTAGACGTCTAATGCAATGCCTCATTATCAAGTGCACCCCCTATCTCCATCTGTACTGTCAGTGTATTCATCACACAGCAGGCCCCATTACCTGTTAGCAGTGATTTACAGTGGTAGAAATGTGGCTGAAGCCTTCTCTCTTTTAAACTGCGTCAAAAATGTACACTTTCAATTTAATTTACCTTTGATTAAATTCTAACTACACATCAGAAACAGTACAATAATTACAATTAAACCAAAATAGGTCTCGTTTACAACAAGGATATGATGCACATAAAAAAAAGAAACTGATTTAAAATAACACCAGAGACGCACAAATGTGTTAACTGTCTGACTGAAAACAAAACACTCTTTAGAGGATAAAAAAACTCTCCACCATCAACACATTGGAAGGCATCACTTTGACAAGCTGAATGAGATGTTGGCCCACAGATCCATTTTACTGATACTTATAAACAACAAAAGTCTGTCTGTCTGTCATTCAGATTAGATCAACAGAGTGGAATGGTTTTAGAGTGAGGTGGGATGGGAATATTAGAAGGTCAAACTCTCTTAAAACAACATGAAGGATTCTCTAGGAAAACCATAGAGAATTG
Source organism: Oryzias melastigma (assembly GCF_002922805.2). Classification (NCBI taxonomy): domain Eukaryota; kingdom Metazoa; phylum Chordata; class Actinopteri; order Beloniformes; family Adrianichthyidae; genus Oryzias; species Oryzias melastigma. The sequence continues at coordinate 6,959,739 of NC_050523.1, forward strand.
AGAATTGACTTGGGATTTAGAAATTATTCAACGGAATTTGTTTCAATTTCAATCCAGATCCAACCGGATCGCTCTGAGACAAGTTGTTAATCAAATCTAAGCAGTGGTAGAATGTTCTAATAATGTATTATGTCAATGTGGGAAAACAACAGTAAGATGAACATTATGAAGCTAAAATGTAAATGGAATTGCCTTTAACTTTTGTTTGTTCCTGTTTCATTTACACTTGATTATCTTGTAGGAAATACAAGGAATCTGGAAAACTTAACCTGCATTTTTCTGTACACAGGTATTTATCTCTGAGTCACACAGGTTGAATTTTTGGCTCAAGATGTCCTGGATTGACTTCAGCTCAGTGAATCTGATCAAAATGGACCAATATCAACTATAAATCGTATCGTCAACTACAAGTCATGTTATAAGTGTAGTGCGCTGGGGTTCTGACCACTATTTTCATTCCCTCATCTGTTTTTCATTTAGTTCTCCATGCCTCTGTTTGGTGCAGTGTGATTCAGGTGTTGTTCCTCTATCCCACTCCCCTCCAGGGGAGCAGGTGAGATTTCAGATTCCAGCTGACTCGTCTCTGCTCCCGTCCTTGGCAGTGGACCTCACCTCCGGCTCGTCTCGCCTCAAACATCAAGAGTCAGACAAGCTAATTATTCTTTAAAGTCCCCCTATGACATTGTCTTTTATTAAAAAAAAACTTTAGTGTTTTAATTATGATTATGACATTTTTAACCAAAATCCCACAACCTAAAGCCAATTTTTCATGTTGATCTGATGCCCCTTTTTTTAAAATCTCCTCTAGGTGGCCGAAGATTTTGGTGCTGAGCTGGGTAGCCCCGCCCCTAATCCCCTTGTCTGATCATGATAGCGCTGCGTCTCGTGGACACAGCTTGCACTACTGTTTTAGACATGGCTTGAAAAAACTTGATAAAAAGGCAGAGCGGCCACGAGCAAAAAGGTCCAAAGTGTGGCTGTATTTTTCCAAAGTAGATGTAGACAGAACACCAGTAATCCGCCCTAAAACACATCATATTCTAGCGGTAAGACGTCTAGCATCGCTGTTGTTTCAACAGGTGTATGCTAGCCGTACACACGTGAAGCTGCGACTAAAGAGTTGTTTATGGGGTAAGATAGCTGTCAAAAAGAAACGCAGTCATAAATAATATTTTGTATTCACAAAAAGAAATTCGTATTCATAAATACAAAGTTGTGCAAAAATTTATATTTTGTGCCAAACTTACATAAAAAAAACGAATACAACATTTATTTTTACGTTTAACATGTCTCTTGTGAATACGAATTTTCCTCGTTTTGAATACGACTTCTCTCTGTCTGACATAATTTTGACAGTTGGGTAACAGAAGAAATCCGTATCCAAGACAGAGAGAAGTCGTATTCAAAACGAGGAAAATTCGTATTCACAAGAGACATGTTAAACGTAAAAATAAATGTTGTATTCGTATTTGTTATGTAAGTTTGGTACAAAATATAAATTTTTGCACAACTTTGTATTTATGAATACGAATTTCTTTTTGTGAATACAAAATATGATTTATGAATATGTTTCTTTTTGACAGCTATCTTACCCCATAGTTGTTTATCAAAGGTAAAGGCATGAAATTTGAATAAAAATGAATATGGTTACCAGCACTGTGAATTTTTATTTTAGTTTTTCAAAGAATGTTAAATTAACATATCATGTTTAATTTGTTCTAAAATAGAAGATTTTCATCTCCAAAGTTTGTCATTTTCTTCTCTTTCCTTATTATCACAAAGAAATTGTCGATAAGATTACCTAATCGATAAGCAGTATTGATAAGAGCAGTGATACTGATAACATCTTAACAATACCCATCTTTAGTAACCAGGTTATAGAAAAGGTGAAAGAAACAAATAATGTGATAAAATATACTGTAAAAAAATGGTGGAATACACACCAGCCCAGTACCCAGTAAGTGAAAATAGAGAGTACCAATGCTGCACAGGTGACAAAGATCCAGAAGTATATGAGGAAAATGCCCCCCAGCAATGAAGTCCTTGGTGAATGCCTCAGGCAGCCAGTATCAAATGAGGAGAATGAGACAAGAGAGGACAACCCTTTGTAACAGGTTCCACTGTTGGACCAAAGCAATGAGGGGAACTCTAATTATTTCTATAAAAAAAAAGAAAATAAAAGGCCCCTAAGACAGATTGATAGCTAGTATTTGATTGGAAAAAACTACTACTAAGTACTTAGACACAAATGTAGGTGTCTGAAGTTTTACAGAGGTGTCTGAACAGAAGAACAAGTTGCAAATTCAACATACAACTTTTTCAAATTGTGGTAATCAAGGATGACCTCAAGATTTTATCAGAATGGGAGTACATCAGGGTAGAGTCACAGGTCCTGTGACTACTACTGGTACTCTGGGGATTTGGGTTGCACGGAGGGTCATGGAGAGGAGCGATCCGTTAAATGCGCGGGAGCACAGATATGTCTCGCAGTTCCCTTGACGCCTGTTAAAAATAGAATGCTTGACTGTCTTGAAGTATTCATGAGAGTAATTTAAATTGCAAGTTGTACGAGTGAAGGTGTTGTAGGGTGCCCTTACGCCACACTCTAATCCAAAGGTGGGCAAACTTTTTAGCTCGAGGGCCACAAAAAGTTCTAAAATCGGACAACCAAGAGCAACGTGGAATGTTTTAGTAACCCATCTCATAAGAGAAAGAAAAAACACCAAATCTAGATTGTAGCCTACAAAACAAGCCAAAACCGAAAAAATGAAGACATATAGAGAGACAGCAACATTGATGGAAAATGAAGCACAATGGATTATAAACAGCAAACGGGGTTGTTCTGCAGACAAAGAACAGCGCTAATATATCACAAGTCTGACAAAAATGAAGCAGTCGCTTGTGGACGAGTAATTCAGAAGTGAACAAAGGCTTAACAACTCAAAAAGGAAATATAAAAACACAAATACAAGAGCTCCTCTCAAGCCTAATAAGTTTCACACAGCCTGTTTTATGTTTGTAGAAGAGTAAAATACAATGAACAAGGTTATATTCAGCATTTACATTACAAAACCAAAACAGGCTAATATGATAAGAAATTTCATTGATTTATAACACAAGTTTGAAAATGCATTTTTCCTGGATAACAGCTGTAAAATTATTTAAGTGTAGATATATAGATATATATAGAGAGAGAGACTGCTTGTGGTAGCTTAAAGAGTATCTAAAGAATAACATCAACCTGGAGGTTGCATGAAAAATGGAAATTATTCTGGGAGAACTTAGAGCTTTGACAACAAAGAGAATGAATTGTAGTTCTTATTCTTTCCGAGTTTGTATCCCTTTCAAAAAACTAAAAAAGGACAAGAAATATTCTGTTATGGCTCATATTTATACCACACAGTACAAAGTCTGTGAGTACTGGTTCCAAGACGGTCTCTCCACTCCTCTATACCTGTCTTAAAACAT
>NC_050523.1:6965827-6969074 GCF_002922805.2 Oryzias melastigma
TGGTTGGATGCCAAACTGCATTTCGTTGCCCTGTACTCGTACATGTGTAATGACAATAAAGTTGAATCTAATCTAATCTAATCTAATCAAGAACCTAATCAGTACTTTTCCAATGAAAAACAAAGCTAAGAATTAACTTTTTAGCAGGAGCAGGGAGACCGACACTGAAAACGTAGATTTGGTGAAGACAACCATTTACGGTAGAAGGATCATGGATGGTTTCTTCTGATCTGGCAGACATTGGCCTGAAGCCACATATAGGACCCACCTGGGGGATATATATTTGGGATCCATTTTACATTGTTACATATCCATTGTCTGTCATGGCAACATAATCTCATCCCCAACTCATCACATATTGACGTTTTTTATGGTTTTGGTGTCGCCATCTCATCGTTTTTTAACGTGCTGGCCGTTTGTTAAATCAAGGGTCTGCAACCTTCGAGATGCTATATCAGATGTAGTACCGGATGTAGACTGGTACTTGGGACCTGTCCAGTACCGGTTCCCTAACCCGACACCAGACACGGTACCGGGTGCAATGGTGTATACTTGTATAGCGCTTTTCTATCTTCTTCAAAGATCCAAAGTCCTTTACAGTCACAGACCCATTCACACACTGGTGGTGGCTCCACTGCCGAACACTGACGCCAACCCTCCACCAGAGGCAATTTTGGGGTTCAGTGTCTTGCCCAAGGACACTTCGACACATGGACGAGCAAGGCTTCAATCGAACCTGCAATGTCATCTGATCAGAAGTTGACCGTCCCACCACTGCGTCACAGTCAGGATACCAGTACTGTGTTAGGGTACTGATGTGCTCCAAGTCCAGGTACTGGACCAGTTCCGGTTAATGACCCTGTGGTCAGGGATTTGTGATTTAATGGGAACCGCCAGTACATCAAAAAATGATGACTTGGGGACACCCAAAACACCCATCTTTGATGCAGAGGTGTCCTTAACGAATCGTCGATATGTGACGAGTTGGGATTGAGATGTGTTGGTCTTGGTGGCGACCCAGAGTTCAACTATAATCCAACTTTTATTAAAATGACTAAATTCCAGTTAAGTTTTTTTGTTACTTCCTTCTTAATCAACGAACACATTAGCAGGTGTATCTTGCCATCTTTTTATTTATGAAATGACACTTACATGGGTTGCATAGAAGGAATAGTTTCACCTGAAATGAGTGAATTTAATAGTTTACATATCTATTCAATACATATGTACTTCTATGTATCCAGAAGAAAGTAAATTTGGCTTTATAACTTTTCAATAGAGAAAACAACAAAAGCAAATTAGACTCATGTGTGAGTCTGTGGTTCTTGTGACCTGAGGGGCTTGATACTAACAGGCATGAACACCTTTCATGGGACAAAAACAATGGGGGAAATTGACTGCAGGGTTTTAATTAGACCTTGTTAGTTAAATAATTGCATCAGTAATGCTAATAATGAACTCTAATTACTTGTGGAAGACTAAATAGGAAAATCAGCGATGGGCAGAGGTGGGTAAGGGGGAGTTCAGGCGTGCTGCAGGTGACGCCTTAAAGGAATTTGTTGGTGAATTTGTGTTTCTTTTTCCAAATTCTAGAAATGAACAACTGAAGTCTAAGACCAGGAAAGATAGATGAGTAATGTAATGCTTTTTAGTGTTTTGGTTTTTTTCAGACACCTGGGAAGGTAATTCACATGGTGTCTTCCACTCATATACTGTCAATAATTCTGCTCCTGAGTTCTCGTTAGGTCTCTCTGACTTTTTGCCTTTATCCTGAGGCTAAATGCCCTGCAGTGTTCCCAGGTCGGCCAGCTCCTTCCATGTCCTCAGGCTCTGTGTCTTTATGTTCTTTCAGTCCTGTCATGCTGTCAGAACAGGAGATTAGTCATTCAATCAGGCTGAAGAGAGGTCTTTTTGTAGATAAGGCCTGTTCTGAAGGAGCTCCTTTACTTGAGATTGGCCCCCTGCTTATCAGCACAGGACATTTGCATCTTTCCTTCTATTTCTTTTTTTTCTGTCTCTCTGAATCCCTCAAAGTTACCCTATCGAATATAGTTGCATTTTGACACATCATCCATGTTTTCCTTTGCATACTTTTTATGCTCCTCAAATAAATTCCCAGTAAAATTAATGTGTTATCTGGTATCAAAGCAAAGATTTATGGATGAATTTTATTTTCTCTTATTGCAATTAAATCATTTTTATTTTCTGACACTGACATGACATCAAACTGTTGAGCTCAGAACAAGCCCCCCCTCCCCCTCTCTGTGTTTTATAGGCAGCCAGTTTTGCCTAAAGTGACTGCTCAGCATGCTTCAGCAATGCACCAGGGAATAGACTGACACAAGTGTCAGAAACGGGAGATGCAGGTTGCAAGGAAACAGATTTCCAGAAGCAGAAAGATGAAAGGATTGTGCATTTTGAGGGGGGCTTTTAAGTTTATCTCCGATTTTTAAAAAGGCAATTTAATGATATGGTGCTTGGGAAGCTTTTTATAATGAAAACTCAGGGTTATGTGGGGTTAACCTCCAGACTTTAGCTCCTCTTGTAGTAGGAATACAAGTAAGGCCGTTTTGCTTCATGACTTCAATTACAAACAACAACCCTACATTAACTCTAAAGAGAAATCTATGGAAGGCAACTCTCTATTCTTGGTCACCAAGTAGGAAGCCTTTGTACTTTCTTATATCTGGACCAATGCATTTATTAAATAAAAATGCAATTTAACAAAACAATTTCAGTGTAGTATTGAATATCAGGTCAATACACAATCACTGGACACTTGATTAGCTATGCTTTGCTAGTACTGGATTGGACCCCTTTCAGAACTAACTTAATTATTGGTGGCATAGATTCAACAAGGTACCGGAACATTCCTTATACTTTGGCCCATATTGACACGATAGCATCAAACAGTTGCTGCAGATTTGTCGGCTGAACATCCATGATGCCGATGTCCTGTTCCACTACATCATAAAGGAGATCTATTGGATTGAGATTTGGTGACTGTGGAGGCCATTTGAGTCCATGAACTCATTTTTGTGTTCAAGAAACCAGTCTGAGATGATTCCATCTTTATGATGGGTACACTGTGGTCATAAAGGGATGGATACGGTCAGCAACAATACTCATGTAGGTTGTGTTATTGGAACAACACTCAGATGTAGGGCTACCTTGATTAGTTGACTAATCGATGACTAGTCGACTATTAAAATAATAGTTTGTGGCAGCCCTACTTAGATGGTACTAT
>NC_050523.1:6969351-6981576 GCF_002922805.2 Oryzias melastigma
ATCAAGGTTCGTAACCTTCGGGACGCAGTACCAGATGCGGTACTGGACGTGGACTGGTCCTCGGTAGGCGTCCAGTACTGATACTCTAACCCGGCACTAGACTACATACCGGATGCGGTACCGGGTGCAAACCAGGCCCGTACGCCAACCAGTACCGGATTACATTTATGCCTCTTTCCACTGAGCAGTACGAACCAGACCAGTCCCCTCTTGACCGGTTTAGAATGGTCTGACCATTTCAATTGAGCATTTTCATTGAGCGTTGGACCATCAAAGCACAAGCGGAGGGTAGACCAACGACGTAGCTGTGGGTCAAAACGGTGTGACTCGAGTCAGGAAAAGCGCTGATCGGACGCTTGCTGCTGTCGTAAATCAAAGGGTTATATCATGTGACAACAGAGGCTCCGCCCTAACAGGTCCATTCTATTTTTCTATGGACCTACGACCAACAAGGGACCAGAAATGGTACCAGATGGTCCATTTTGTAATGGAAACGCTCAAAAGTCCAGTCCGGTCTTGACCGCTCAGTAGGAATGAGCCATTAGGGTACCGGTACTGGGTTAGGCTACTAGTGCCCTCCAGTACTGGACCAGTTCTGGGTCGTAGCCCAGATGTTGGGGACCTGTGATTTAAGGGGAACAGCCAGTACGTCAAAAAACAAGTTGGGGACACCCGAACCATCAAAAAGTGAGGCGGCGGGGACTCATCCGACCAGGCAACATTTTCCCAATATTCTGTTGTCCAATTTTGGTGAGTCTGTGTGAATTGTAGCCCCAGTTTTTTGTTCTTAGCTGACAGGAGTGGCACCTGGTGTGGACTTCTGCTGCTGTAGTCCATCTGCCTCAAGGTTGTTATGCGTTCAGAGATTCTCTTCTGCAGACATCAGTTGTTAACAGTGGTTATTTGAGTTACTGCTGTCTCTCTACCAGCTAGAACCATGTCTACAATGCCAAAATGCATTGAGTAGCTACCATGTGATTGGCTGGTTAGAAATTTCACGTTAACAAGCAGTTGTACAGGTGTGCTTAATAGAGTGACCAGATGGATTTAGCTTCTGGACCTAAAGGATTCTAATGCAAGGATATTGAACTTTATGAAGAATGCCATCAACTTAAAAACTTAAAAAAATGAAATAAAAGCAGATCTTCCCAAACAAGCATCTCCTCCATTTTTCTCTGCTCCACTTCCTCTTACCTCACCTGCACATATTCATCTCAGCCATACATTTTACCTTCTGGTTGCACCTCTTTCCTTATGGGCTGTGCAGCATGAAATATGATATGGTGTGCAGAGAAAGACCCAAAACAAGGCAATTTGTCAGTGTTAAGGACATACAGCAGCAGGGCACAGAGTACAGCCTCCTCAATGAAACCCACTGCTATAGGTAATCACTGGTAGCACCCTATAATTTTTTGTTTGTCATGCGCCATGTCAAAAAGACTCAGCGATGTGCAGGATAATATGTAAAATGAAGAGCTATAAACACATGTGCATAAATTCAAGCCATGCAGTTGCCTCCTTGGTTTATAAGCTTCTCCATCCTGATATGTGCGTTCTTGTTTTCTCTTCATCTCGCCGTGTTTCTTTGTTTACTCGCCTAACCATATCTCAAAAACCCTCTGTTTTCCCTTCTGAGTCTCTTACGCTCTAATCAGCATTTCACTCGCATCTGCTGGCTGCAACTGCCAGTTGTGAGAGCACAAAGACGGCAGTCTGCCTCCAAAGAAAAAGTAGCCTGAAGACCACTGCGGTCTGAGTGTGCTGCACTGCTAAAATGTGCCAATAGTTTCCGGACTTGCAAGAGTGAGCCTATGGCTGGCTTTTCATGGCTGAGTGCTCACTCTTGACTACCCTCCACTCTCAGAATTTCCCCCCCAAAAATGTGGAATTTCAACTAAAACAGCAATGTAGTACGACACACGGATACAATTGATTAGCTTCACACTAACACAGATGTTACTGAGCTTTGCTCAAACTCAAAAAGCTCATTATGCTTTGTGATTCCAAGGCTAAGTTGAAGAGCTGTGGTTGTTAGGGGAACCGAGAAGGAGGAGTTGGCAAAGAATCAGGTTAAATCAAGATAGCTGGATTCCAAGAAATAAATACTGAGCTTAATCGTCAAAAATAATATTTTTGAAAAACCGCAACATGGAAACTTGATTTTAGATTTCTGCACACAACTGCATTGTATTTTTAATTAAAAAATATATTTATTATTCTGATTCAGGATACTAATGTAAACATATTCGCTGTAGTCTAATTTGAAATTGCCAATTAAAAACAATGTAAAAACAAAAGACTATAAAAGTGTAAAAAGAAACAAACATAAAATGTAGCCAACACTATTATAATTTAGGACTGTTATCATTTAAGTCAGGGCTGGGTATCAGTTTATAATTTCCAGAAGCAATTCGATTCACAAAAGCCTGAATCGATTTGATTACGATTTTTTTCGATTCTTCAATTTAATTCAATTTTGAGTTTTTGAGACATTTGTTTAGAAATACATTAATAATCTACTACATGATTTGAATATATTTATATTAATCTGGTACAGTTCACATGCTGTAAAATGTATTCTTTAGCTTTATGTGCTAAATCGATTTATATTTTTAATATTTTTAAAATATTTTTATAAATTGATTAATCGATTTTATTAACCCAGCCCTTGTAAGTCTTTCTAATAAGCCAGAAAGAATTTTAAGTTAAACGTATTAGCTGCTTGATCCACAGATAGCATCAAGTATTTGAGTTAAAATCCCAATCTTCCATCTGGCATAAAGTTAGAGACAACCTGAAAAAAACACCAGCTTTAAGGCAAAATGGACACAATATTTGACTGCAGTGTTGGAAAACAGCAGCCTGGGTTTGTGGCAGCATAACTAAAAGCAGGGCTCACAGTCATTCAGAACAACCTTGAAGTCATTCATACTCCACATACTACAAGTCCTTTGTTCAGTTTTGTTGCCAAGTAACCTCAGTTTTTTTCATGTAAAAAGATTTGAAGGCAAATCCAGTTCAAAAGTAGTTTTAATCAGGTTTGCTGAGCCAGAAACCACGTCGTCCCTCTTTTTTAGAAAAAAAATGTGTAAATGGAATTTAAAATTGCACCAAATACTGTCCTTGTTCATTAAATTTAAGTAAATAAAAATGTTTTACTTCAACTCCTAATACAATTCAAATACACAGATGATGTAAAAGTAAACCACAGTAAAACAGATGAATACATAACAAAAATGGGGCTTTCATAGAATAAAACTTTTTTTTTTTTGACGAGCAGAATTTTTTCCCATGATTTTGATGCAGTTGGCTCACTTTATATTAACATAGAACCTGATTTTATGTACTTTAATAAACTTTTGTTATACTTGTCTAACTACTTTTCTGATAATCATATGTCTTTCAGAAGTGTGACAGACTCACAGAGAATATTAATCACTCCCTTACACATCCTTTTATTCAACCTCCTATTTAACATTAACCTTGCTCACCTTTAAACTTGCTTTTTTTCTCTGAATAACTCTAAAGAACTCATATTTATTCATACATCACCTTCTTTTCAGCAACTAAGTCCAGAAGCAGAAAAAAAACAAGTTTTTCCTCTAAAAAAAAAAACATTTTTGAGAGAACAGGAGGCTAATGTTTACATTTATGTAAAAATTGACAGATTTGCAGGATAAAATTGTTTTCACACCAGAACTGAATGGTCTGCATCAGAAAAGGTTTACATGGACGATAGGTGTGAAAACTCAACTAAATTGCTAAATTGTGGACTAAACTAGCTGGCTTTGCTCAGAAGGGGTTTGATCTTGTAGGTCCAGTGGTTACCAGGATTCTGATTAAAGTAAAAACCATTACAAACCAGAAGTCATAAATGGTTCTAAGGTCCAGGTGGTTACACAAACAAGGGGACTTTATTTACAAGTTTGCTGTATTAATTATCAAAAAGTGGAGGTAATTGCAGTGATACTGCTCGTCTCCCAAAAAGGTGTAAATGTCCAAATAAGCATTATGCTGCATGGATTAAAGATCTACATATACGACTTTGTTATTAACTGTATTTAGTAGCTTTTTCTTCCATTTGGCATGAGGCAACATCATCTACAAAAGGAGTTTAGACGAGTTCTCTTCATCCCAATGTATATGCCCCTCTGTGCTAATGCAGATGCAGCCTGCGACATGCTGCTCTATTCCACCAGTAAGCTGCAGTCACACATCCACAGGCCCTCTTCATCATCTCTGGAGACTTTAACCACATGTCTTCTCCATCTGTTTTCCCCACATTCACACAGTATGTTACCTGTCCCACCAGAGACAGTAGAATACTGTTGTATGCTAACGCCATAGAGGCAAATTCTTCTTTCCCCCTCTCTCCTCTTGGGAAAGCTGACCACAACATTATTTCTGTGCTGCCAGTGTATAAAGCCTGTGGTGCTTGTGTTAGAAAGGGTGGACTACAGAGAGTGAGGAAGCTCCGAGGGACTGCTTCAACACCACTGTATGGTCAGAGCTCTACAACCCACAGGAACAGGACATGAGCGCCGTCACAGAATGCACCACTGACTATAAACTTCTGTTTTGAAAATGCTGCGCCCCCCCAGGACAAAGCAGTGTTTTCCTAACAACAAACCATGGATTACTCCTGCCATCAAAGCTCTCCTGAAGGACAAGAAAACAGCCTTTAGATCAGGGAGCAGAGAGGTGATGAGGGCACAAGAAGCTGAGGAGAAACAGCCAAGAGGAGGAGGCCAGCTACAGAAGGGTGATGGAGGAGCAACTACAGCAGCAGAATAATATCACTGGGTTGTAGTAGAGCCCTAAAACCATTTCAAGCTTCAAAGAATCACATTCTGGCTGAGGGGGATGTGGATGAACGATCTGAATAGATATTTTTGCAAGTTTGAGTGATTAATTGCAGGATCTTCTCCCGTCTTCTGGACAACATCTGATCCCTCCTTTCACACATCTGGTACAACAACATCTTACATCTCTGGTCTATTTAACCACTCCACAAACCAAGAGTCTAATGAGATCTCAGCTCAAGGAGTGTGTTTTTAGTTGTGCTTTCTTGATTTGTGTTCTACTTTCAGGTGGTTTTCCTCCTGTCAAAGTCACACCACCTTAAAGTTGTTACATTTTAATCTATTGTTTTCATTTTAAGTTAATCATCTTCAAGTCATCTCCTGTTTTGTCAAACTTTTTGTTTCCCCCTTATTAGTGTGTTACTTAAAGTTTTAAGTCTTCCATCATTTTTGGGGTCTTACATCACCAGTAACTGGAGAAGGTAACAGCTGGACCTGGCAGCATCTTCCCCAGACTCCCTAAGTTCTGTGCAGAGGAACATGAGCCTTAAGCTGACAGTGGTACCAAAGCCTTGAGGGATTTTCTTTGAAACTAGTACTCAAGTCCAGAGCTTATGGCTATAGGTGAGTCCTGGGATGAAGATGGACCGCCAAATTGAGCTTCGCTTTTTGGCTCAACTTTCTCTTTACCACAACAGACCGGTGCAGTGACCGCCACTCTTTCGTGACTGAAAGAACGAGATCCCGACTACAAGCAGTGGAAATGAGCTTCCTCCGGAGGGTGGCTGGGTGCTCCATAGGGATAGGGTGAAAAACTCAGTCACCTGCAGAGAGCTCGGAGAGCCATATCAAGCTTGGCCAGTTGAGGTGGCTCGGGCGTCTGGTCCGGATGCCTCCTGGACGCCTCCCCGAGGAGGTGTTCTTGGCATTCTGATGGGCGAAGCCCCCCTGAGATAACCCAGGACACGCTGGAGAGACTACATCTCTCGGCTTACCGGGGAACACCTCGGGGTCCCCCCAGAGGAAATGGAGAAAATGGCCAGTCTGGGCATCTTTGGCAAGATTGCTGCACCGCGACCCCGTCCCAGATGACCGTAAGAAGATGGATGGAAGGACGGACAGTACTCAAGTTGACAAGGCAAATATCTAAAGAGCTTCAGGCTAGTTGATCTCATGTCCTGAATCACAAAGATTCCGGAGAAAATTGATTGAGGGCCCTCTGTAGTGACCTCTGATGGGTCAGTTAGCTACTGGATCAGCTTCAGGATCCTTTCATGTCATATATCTCTTCTTGGACTTATCTAGCACTTTTACACAACACGGTGCTTTAAAAGGAAAAACAAGAGGGAGCTAGAGGCAACTCTGACCTAGGTGAATAGATCGTGGACTACCTTCAAAAAGGCCCCCCAGATAAAAGCCAGAGTCTGAATGTCTGGGATCTTAATCTGCAGTGTTGAAGCCCCCCAGGCAAGTGTCCTGGCTCCCTTTCTCTTTGCTCTCTACCCTGCAGAACTTAGATGCAACATAGAGGGCTCTGTGGAGTACAGAAGAAGGACTTTGTGGACTGGCACACCACATCAATGTAGAGAAGACCAAAACCAAGATGTTTCTAGTGCGTAAAAAGTGGTCCTTTGGTTGAAGGTCCTAAGAACTTTCTTTGATCCTTTAATTGCTACAAGCTTCACTACATCAATGAGTTTAGTTGTATTTATAATAACGATCTGCAACCTTCAACACTAAGAGCCATTTGGTCCAGTTTCTTAATAACAAAAACCCAACGACAGTTCTACTTATTGTTGAGAAAAATACACTTTGTTTCTGTGGCCATTAAACCATTTATTTATACAATTTAGCCTTTAAATATTGACAATAACTACGTAGCAGTGCTAATATTGTATTTAACCATTTTGTTTTCGTTAACCTTAGACAGCAGTACATACACGTTCCTTTCAAAATAAATTACCGTATTTTCCGGACTATAAGTCGCGCTTTTTTCATAGATTTTCCAAGGGTGCGACTTATATATGTTTTTTTCTTCTGCATTATGCATTTTTTGGCTACTGCGACTTATACTCCGGTGCGACTTATAGTCCGGAAAATACGGTAATCATGTGTCAAATACCTGCGACAGACTGGCGACCTGTCCAGGGTGTACCCCGCCTTCGCCCTTCAGTAGCCGGGATAGGCTCCGGCACCCTCGCGACCTCGAAAGGGAAGAAGCGGTCAAGAAGATGGATGGATGGATGTGTCAAATACTTCACGTACCTATTATTTTTTTTAAAGCCAAAGAGCCACGATGGAGTTACAAAAAAATCTCACCTTGCAGACCCCTGATTTATAAAAAAGTATGGACCAAGTAAAAAGGTTAAAGTATGTGTATTTTTGTTTCCATTTGGTAAATTTGAGATCAAGTTTAAAAATATCTAAGCGTTTTTTTTTTTTTTTCAAAAAGGATAAAAATAGAAAAAGCTTGAGAGTTGCTAAAACACACCTGTCAATAAGTCATATTTTAACTACAAAATAAATGTTGAGTTTCATACAAAGTTATCATAATGTCTGTTACAAATTGGAAAAAGAGGCCGTAGAGTCCAAGTATTTTTCTTTTTTTGATAAAACTGAATCATCTGAGTTCATCTTTCTTACAAAATATAACTCCTAGTGGTTTCTTGGTGAACTTCTCCGGCTCCAAGTACTTTTGTTTTCAAACCTACTCCAAACAGGAAGTCAGTGTGTCATCTCTTATATGAACACAGCCTAAAAATAACATGACATACATTAATTTCACACTATTTCAACATAATGAGAATTGTTAACACTGCTTGCTGTAAGAGATGCTGTTAGCTGTAACAGCATGGCTGCACCCCCTCTGTTTGTGCCTTGAATACATTCAGATTTATAAGTATAAAGGTCATGTTTCCAGTCTCCTACAGTGGCCTGCAGCTTGCTTTATTCATTTGGACACACTCAGCGATATATGTTCTTTTGTTGTCCTTGCAGCTACAAATGCAAACGATGCTTTCGTACACAATTCAGCCTGATTGCTTGCAAATTGCAACACGAGCAATCAGTCCTAAAGGTCAAATTAGAGACACAAATAGGATTTTCCAGAAGCAAATAGACACAGTAATTGCAACTGATATCTAATTGTTTGGCATTGTTGGTGCTTGTAAGCAATAAATATTGTAATGTTTAGCAAGAGCATGTGAAACCAAACCGCAAGATCTTCGCCCTTTAACATCAATTGCCAAGGCAGTCATGCTTGAGACCTAAAGAGTCTCATTTGTGCACTGAGATATGTTAGAGGTGAGATATCTTAGCATCCCACCTGGTAGAGAGACCTATAAGAGGACAGGACGATCGTTGCACTCATAAACCTACGGAAATTATTTGTGTCTTCTTGTTAATTGCAGTGGATGTGCAACAACGCTTCATTCATGTCACACAGTGCCTATAAATCACATTCAATGTTGACGATGATATGTCATGTTCACGAAAGCGCCAATTGGCCATGAACGCAGCGCCGCGTTGGAGGGTGTGCGCGGCGAGTTGACACTTCATGTGTGAACTCCATTCAACCGTGCTCATCCATCAAAGTCATTTGCGGCGGAAGGCCACAATCACGAAAAGGGCACTTCTGTATGGATTTTATGCGGCTGTGGAAGGAAACCGGTTAATGAATCTCAATGACTTGCAATTACAGCTGCTGTATTTACATGCAAAAGACTGTGGCGCACGAGGCAAGCTGCTATCACTGCAGCAGGGCTCCGTCTCCAGGTGCTGCACCGTGTTGCGTCAATTGACTAATGATTCAACAGAAGACATCTTCTTTGTTAAAAAAAAGCCTCATTTTAGCCCATCTGGTTAATAAATTCAGGAATTAAAAAAAAAAAAAAATCACTGAAAACTAGACCAAAGTTTTATCATCAGTAACAGACCATTATGACTTAAATTACCCTTTAAACGCAGCATCTATTATGGATTCATGTATGCCTGCTTTTCTGCTGACCTTTGAAATGCTAACCCCTCTATATTACTTAAGGGGGTAAAACACGATTCTGCTTCATGCTACCTTAATAAAACCCCTATTTGTACAAATATAACTTCTAACCAAAACTATTTTAACAATTAATTCCCAATTTTTTAATGCAGTATTTGAACATTTATTTGTTAAGAAAAGGGAATTACATGTTATTGAACAGTATAAACGGATGTAAATATGTCAGTTAGGCCATGTAGACTCATTTTCATCTGCAGTCCCCAATGTTTAAAAATTAAAACTGACTTAAAAACAGACATAGGAAATGTCCCAAATGGGCAGACAGCTAGTTCCACATGCAGCAGGTTTATTAATTCAGACAGGAATGAAGCACAGCTACAAGTCCACAAAGCCAAATCAGAGAAATGGTCAATCGCAGGCATGGCATCGTGCAAGAAGAGACTGAGGTGGCCAGGCGAGGGTCAGGGCAGGCGGCAGGTGATCAGAGATAGAGCAGTGTCCGGTACATAGAAGATCAGGACCAGATAGAAACCCTCAGTAATGCAGGCATGGTGGCACAAACAATACTTCACACTGAGGTTATGGAGTTCCCCCCCTAACCCGAAAAAACTATATAGTGCAGGACTATATAGTGTCCTGGATTCTAAAGGTAATTCGAACACGATGCTCACTACTTTTCTTCCGTCTTTCCAAATGCTGGATACGACGTCACCGATTCCACAAATTCAAAATTGATTCAAAATGTAACGATGTTGATTTATGACTCCATTGTGTTCTGATGGGTAAATTGTGGAGGGTTTATTAAAAAAAATACATTTAACCATGTTTTTTGTTCAAAATTGTTCGACCGCAATGCATTGTGGTCTATATCTGCTAATGTAGTTAGCATCGATTCATGCTAGTTTTTCGTAAAAACTTCTGGGAAATTTCTAGTGCACTCGATTTTGGAAGTAGTGGATTCAGACAGCACTAGAAAATGACGACCCCGCTATATAGTGAGTAAGGGGAAGGACTTCGGACATAGCTTGAGTCAGACTCAGTGCAGTGCTTAAGAGTCCTATGAGTGATTGGCAAATGAGAGACAGCTGTGCAGAATCCAGGACTTGTGCACTGGGGTTGCTGGGAGATGTAGTGCAGTCAGTACTCTGGAGATGGCTCTCGCTGGTGACTCCTGAGAGGACACTAGAAGACAGGTAATAGAAGATACAAATAAAAATACAGTTTAAACAATCTAATATATAAAATTTTAAAATCATTCTTTGTTCTGTAATAAAATCTTCTGATCTCTAGTCATATGGTCAAACTCATTTAATTCTCCTTAGATTAAGATAAAACCTTTACACTGCAAAGACATGCGTCTTAGAAATGAGTGAAAAAAAATCTTAAAAGTTAAAAAAAATCTTTAAATAACAACAAAAATCTAATCTAAGAGTTCATTAGAAAGATTCTAGTCGCAAAGATTTTTTTTCTAAGAATTTCTTCAGTTTTTGCTATTGAAATTTTCTTGATAAGATTTGTCTTATATATTTATTTTTTTTAATTCAGTTTTTGCAGTGTAATAATCAAAGTTCACGATTAAGACATTCAAGATAGCTGTAATTTTTTTCGAAAACTCAAATTACATCCTCAAATTATTTCCCATTAAAAAAAAAGAAAAAATTTAGATTTTCTATTTTGTAAAATTAGCATGAATATTATCTGTGGACTGCGTCTCAAGCTCCCTGTGTGCAGGATATAATCTTTATATGAATTAAATTTTTGTATATACAACATTTGGGACAAAATTGCTACATTCACTTATATATATATACCTAATACAGTATATTTTTTTATTTTAAAATTCTTTGGCAAATGTTGTCTATGTGCTGCATTTAAATGCAAATGTTTAAGTCGAATTAATTGATTATAATTTTTGGGACATGATGTAAGATTGTCGTAGCTGTTTGGTGGGGAAAAAAAAGAGCTCAGTGAAAAAAAAAGAATTAAATGAAATAAAAATAATAGTGAAAGTTAGTCAATGAATTAAAGGTTAGAAACAGAAACAGAGGAAGCAAGAAACAAAAGATGAAGGAGGAAAGAGATTCGCAGGGATCTTTTTGCACTGGCTCAGCAGCAACTGTCATAAGAAGCGGGCCACTCCCTGCAGCACCACAACTGAGCCCGATGAGGAATAATGAGCTTTAGAAATCCGCAAAAGGTCACTCACAGTAAAGATCTCCTTGCACCTTCCTCCTTCCTGAAGCCCAATCAGAAATGCCACCGCCTAAGCTCAAGAAGAAAACTCTATAGTTTGGAGATGGTGTGTAAAAGAAAAAAAAAAAAGAAAAACAAAAAGAAGAAAAGCAGAGCTAAGCACTCTAAAGAAGATCTTTACCTTTATCTGACAACCCGAGAGCAGAGGAGCTGTGGGGAACCACAGTGGGAGCTGAGTAGAGAGAAATGAAGGAAGAAAGGAATTAACTAAAAAAAGAGAGAAAAGGGAAAAATGGAGACTACTGAACCAAAGCAGAGAAAAGCATCGGTGATGCAGAGAGATGATGGGACTGAACTCTTTAGAGACGGAGTGGGGGGAGCAAATGCATTGTACATTCAAGTGTGTCAAAAAAAAAAAAAAACAGGAAGTGAGGACACCTGGTGCTCTGTCCGTCGAAGAACGCTCCTTTCCTGCGTGGTATTTCACTCAGAAACATATGCTTCCTAATTGCTTCATTTCAACTTAAAAACAGCTGAACTATAACACCAAAAAAGTTGAATGTATATTTTAAGTATGCAGGGCTATGTTTGTGTTTAGCTTTTAACGCCTGTGTGCTTTGCATTCCATTTCGAGCGGATGCATCGGAGGGTACGATGCGCCTCTAAACCTGGAACACCTGGAATGAATTAAAATCCAAATTATGCAGGAAAACTCAGCACATAATTCTGATTTGCATGCTGAGTGAACTTTAAACTGTTTGAAAACAGTATTGAAGAAGTCAAAGTGTGGGGCAGAGATAAATATCACCTATCTCACCAGGATTTTCTGCTACACTTGAACTATTAGTTTGACATTTTGAAAAGATGTGCCTCGACTGTGTATTTGCTCCAGCGCCAGCAAGTTAAATAAATTCCACTTTCAGGTCACAATGAATACTCGGTTGCTGAAAAGCTGCAGTGTGGTTATGAACTGGCTTTAACATCAAAGAAATTTGATCAGATTTTGACACAGTTGGACACTAAAAAAGTTCAAGAGTTGGATGTTTGTGTTGCTTGTGGAAGTTTTAATGAGTTGTTGGACACTTAAAATGGCAACAAAAATACAAACTTTTAAGGAAAACTGAGTGGATTTAACACATTCTTTGTTTTAAACCTGAAAAAGTGCATCTTAGATTTGTTTTTATTATTGTTAATGTTTATGCCGACCAGTTAACTGTCAGTTAATTTTTTCCA
>NC_050523.1:6981708-6982387 GCF_002922805.2 Oryzias melastigma
ATTTAAGGTGCCAAGAATAAAAAATAAAAAAAAAACGATGACTAAAACTCGTATTTTCTAAAGATAATAAATATGAATCCATCATTTGAAATTTTATTTTATTAGTAGCATCTTTGTAACATTAGATTAGGGGTCTGCAACCTTTAATAGTTAAAGAGTCATTCTGGAGAATTTCTTACTGACAGCATCCTAGGTTTTATTTCACCCTTTAGAAAAATAAAACACCAATTTGTATTAGTGGTATTGTTACTAGTACGATAAATACAAATACATTAATTTTTTTTAAGCATTAATAAAGCAGAAACATAAAGAAAAAATTGCCTTTTTTTTTAAATATGAATTAGTTTTTAATTCTTTAGAGGTTTACATGACTTTCTTTCAAAATAAAAGACATCCTGTACCACATAATTCAGGAAATGTAATAGTAAGTAGTGAAATGTCAGTAGTGGTGAAAAATAAACACACAAAATCATTCTTTGTGGTGCATTTCAACCAAAAATGCTTCAATCTAAATAAAAAATAAATAAACTAGAGCTAATGAAGTGACCCTTATCATGTTTTCACTATTAATTTCCTTAATTTTAATTTTATTAAAAAATAGAAAGTGCACCTTAAATTCTGGTCCGTGAATTCTGGTTGTGTATACTGACTTCAGATTGATTTTCTGTGGTAAACGGCA
>NC_050523.1:6982431-6999328 GCF_002922805.2 Oryzias melastigma
GGATTTGCATTTTAGATTAGTAAAAAAAAGGGAAAAAATGTTGTTTTTCAACAACTTAAGCTGACTAAAATTACTCAAGAAAACCATGCTGGCTAAGATTCTCACTGTGTTTCACCTGGAATGAATCCATTTCCTCCTGCATGAAATCCTTACCAAACAATGAAAATGGAACAAGTTGAAAAAAAGAGTCAGGAAAAATAGTATATGTGATTATCAGCAATTCTCACCTTGTTCACAGCGGCCACTTAACATTCAGTGCAGAACAATTCTGCTTTGAATCAACTTCCTTCAAGTGCTTTTCTCTCCTGCCTCCTCCAGAAATGATTGTAGTTGCTTATCAGCTGATTCTTCACTCATCATGGACCATAAGTGAGTGTGTGTTTTACCCCGTCATATTCCAAAGAGATGGGGAGGTAGGTTATCTATTCCAGGTGATGTAGATGGCGCCGTCAAAATGATATAGTAACTGTATAGAGATCTTAAAAAGCTGGATTCCTTTTGTGTTTTATCTTAAAAAAGCATCCCCTTTCTTACAGTGTTTACTTTTAAATGCGGCATTTGGAGGGAAAGAGTCCTGTGGGACCTCCCGCTTCCTCCCACAGTCCAATAACATGCTTCACAGGTTAATTGGTGACTCTAAATGTGTCCCTTAGGTGTGAATGTGAGTGTGTGTATGTCATGTGACCTTGTGATAGACTTGCAAACTCCCCAGGGTGCACCCGACCTTCCCCGAACTGTGACTGGGTAAGCTCCAGTACCCCCATGACCCCGAACGGGACCAAGCATGTATGGAAAATGGATAAGGATGGAAGGGTCCCTTTGTGTATTTCAAAACATATAGTATAAAGGCAAATCCATAGAATTAAAATTAGTTTTTCACAATAGTGACCGCTTGAAAACCATATGTAAGGTTGTCGAAATGTCTCATAATAAGAAAGTTCAAATTTCCAGGACACTGTGACATCACAGAGACAAGTCAAAGCAGAGTTAATCATGTTTTCTGTTTTAACAGTTTCCATAAGTGAAGAGAAGAGTGCAAACTGTAAAAAAATATACTCTTGATCCATTTTAATCAAAGCGATTCTCATTTTTTTCCTTCTGAAAATGATGTCAGCTTTTGAAAAAGCTTAAAAGATGATTATAAATTCAAAAGCATCAACCAAAATTTGAGAATGCACAAATGATGGAGTAAAATCTTAGGTTAAAACTCAAGTCCGAGGTTAAAAAGGGACCATTTTATTTTTTTTTAACTCAGAAAAAACAATTAAAAAGAAATTAGAAAAAAACATTAATTGGATTAAAAGGAGATCACTGTAACCCATAAAATTATTATTGTTCCAAAATGTAAGCAAAAAAATATATCCCAACATTCATAACCAAAGAATTAGGTGCAATATACTTCTTTGCATTTATAAGCGTATGCATATGCATAGATATTTTGGAACACTTAAACCTGATTAACCGATCTGAATAGTGTAAACTTAATAGATCAATAATTGATTCTTAAAAGTAAAGATTGATCTGACTCATAAAGCTAAAGTCGGCTAGCTTGATGCTAACGTCTAATGTGATATCACATAGGACGACTAATGCTAACGCTCAATTGACCAAAACATACATTGCTAACCAAATAAACATCTTTATATACTTAGAGGCAACATTTTCCAAACTCTTTTAAGAAAAAATGTTTTAAAGTAACTATTTGTGGTCTGAATCACTAGTGGTCAAACTGAAATGCGAGAGGCAGAACAATGTTGCAGCGTCTCCGTTTGAGAATCCATGTGACACCTTAAGCTATTATCAATCTCATTAATATTTCACCAGTACATTTTACAGTATGTGAACTGTATCAGATTAATATGAAAATCTTCAAATCATAAATATAGATTATCAATGTATTTCTAAACAAATTTGTCTAAATGTGGAAACTCAAAATTGAATTGAGTGGATTGAAAGAACAAAAAAAAAAAGTTAGAAAGATCTCATGTCCAGGTGGCCAAGATGAAAAAAAAAACAAAATCACTTGTTAGAATATCCCCAAATACTAAATCCACAAACAAAAACACTAAAAACAAGACTTTCTGTGGTAGACATCTTGAAAAAAAAGAAAATTGTGAACCATTTTTATTAAGTAAAAAAACAAACAACAAAAAAAGAAAAAAATAGAGCTTTGGTTCAAAGATGTTAAGATGCAGAGCTTCCCGAGAGCCTCCTCGAGTTCCAGGAACTTGAATGCAGCCAGATCAACAAAAAAATCCTTTCCTGTCTGGAGAAGTTTGGGCTGAAAAACAAAGAAAAATCAAGCCAAAGCTACGATGGGGCTACAGTCATGAGTGGATGGAGCTCTAGGGTCCAAACAAAAGTAAATAAGTTGGTAAATTGTTGACTGGAGTAAAAGGAGGCCTGGAGGAAATTTCAAATGAAGCTAATCCACAGAGAGCTGTACAAGTGGACTACTTTCATATTAACCTAAATTTCATTGGGCTCCTTCAAGTTACATTTCTATTTGAGATGCTTATTATACTATTTCTATTGTGGACCTTTGTAGACCACAAAGACCTATAAAGAATTACTTTGGGATCAATGAGACCAGTAGGAACTTCTTACCTTGTTGCATACAGGTTCTATACCCATCAAACAAGGATATCTTCAAGGATATATCCTACGCACGATATCATTGAGAGTAGGGTCATCTGGAACCCACTAGAAAGCGTACTAAACTTTTTTTTTTATTATTATTATTGTTTTTTTACTGGTGACTATGGCAGGCATGAAATACTGTCCATCTTTGTCCACTTTTGTCAACGGAGGGATAACACTTCAATGTAAGGGTAGGGTCATCTGGACCCCAAAGGATAGCACATGGGTTGAAAGAAGATGTGTTTTTTGTTGGTGTCTGAGACATGTGGATCTGACCTCTACAAGATATGAAAACTGTGATACTCCAAACAACATGACTTCTTATGCTAGGTTCACACCATGAATGGGTTCAAGAACGCACTTTTGGCATACGGTGTTCACACTGGACAAGAAAGGAGAGGAGCGGTAGAGAGGGGTTTCTTTTTCTTCACCTTTTCTACTGTTTATTAGCACTTGTCTGCCACCTACAGTTGGAAAAGGCTTGGTGCAAAATGTCAAAATGGTACAAATCTTGTTATAGGCTTTATCTTTCACAGCTCTGTTCCAATATATTAAAGACTTTGAGTCATAGAATTCTGTCCGGACAGAATTCAGGGCAAATATTAAGTTTTCCTTCATGATCATTTTTCAAACGGTTGGCACTTCCATGTTTTTAAAAGGACACCATCCTTAAGTCACTATCAAATCCGAGTCCCTGACTGGTCAAAGCTCAGTTGCTTGGTGTCCAAGTCTTCAGTGAACGCCTGGTTTGTACGTAGAGCCTTAGAATGGACATGGGAATTTACGTAGGGATACTCGAGAATGTTGAATGTGGAAGCCTAAAATGCTGGTTTATGGGCATTCATGTACATAGACTGTTCAGTGAAAGTTGCTGCTTGAATGCGAGTTGATATGGTCAGTGTAGCTTTAAAAAAAAAAAAAAAAGCATAGCAAAAGGTGAAGTAAACCCCTCCAGACTGATTCAGTTTGTGTTGTTTGGGGTTCCTTTAAAGGAGGAATACCTTTTTTCGCTTGAACAGAAATGGTATTGTTTTGTCAGTGGATTCTGCTGGATGTGAGTGCACCTTTAAAAATTTAAAGCTTGGAAAAAGAAAAAAAAAATGTGGCAGACCCCTGAAAATTATGGACTTGGTTCGCCACTGGTTTGCATCCATCACATACAGAGCAGCCCTTTAGAAGAACATACAGAACCATTCTGAACAAAAATAGCCTTATATGAGGTAATATGGGACAAAAATTACCCTCTAATACTAAAAACAAAGAAATATCTACATAGAAAAGTTTTTACTTTAAATACCCAAGGACCGTTGATTTAGTGAGGCAGACACACTATCAAGAACAAGGTTATCTCAAAGCAATCCCTGGGATATTTTTAATTTTTTTTTATTTTAAACGACCTCTGGACTTTCACAGATAATCAATCTCAGTTTCACTCTGAATAGTCTGTATTGTGAAAGTCTTGAAAAGCAATAATTGGATGGGTAAAATCAACAAAAGTGGTATATGATTTACATTGGAGGTTAAGTCATGAATGAAGCTCAAGGTGAGCAGATACGGCCTGATGAGGAAGAAGGAGACGGATGAGGTGAAGGAACACAAAGTATCTGGACAAAATGCTAATGAGCGAGACGGCCAAATATGAAGATACACACTGATATATGCTGAGGCATGTGCTGTCCTCCTGTTGAGAAGTGTGACTTTTTTCCTAAGGCACACTGCAGCTCCTAATGACTCAAACAACAGAAGTGCTTAGTTCATCAGAAGTGTGCTCCAACACTTGCACCAGTTAAAAATGCCCACAAAACCCACACACCACATGAGTCAAGCCAGAAATACAGACATACACAAATCCAGCTCGGCCACAAAATGTCAGCATTGGAAATTAGGTCTTAGGGGGGAAAAAATCTAAATTTACCAGCCTTTTTTTAAGATATACAAAAAGCATGATGTTTTTTTAATATCAGTCAAAGGTATTCAAATTAATTACAGCAACGGGGACATTCTTATAGAAGCATCTGACGTCCAAATGGCATACAAGTACTTTAACCTTTGGTATAATACCTAGATAGAATCAGCCAGTGCCATTGACTCTAGTTCTTGGAAAAGCTGCACCTCCTGCAGATTTGAAAGCTTATTGATATGCATATTTTCACACAAAAATGAAGGTTAAAGGTTGCATTTAGTTAATCCTTCATTAACGATTACAAAATGCTGCAAGCAAAAGGCAAACAACGTAATAAGTCAACGGCACGAACAAATCCAACACTTTAAATGTTTTGAAAATGTCAAGACACTCATGCTAAACCCCAACAATACCTGCATGGTGATATAACACCTTTGATATGTGGTTAATACCTTCGATTGAAATGTAAGTAGGTTGCTCACTAAAAGGATCCAGAGCTTAGCAAGTTTGGTGAGCCTGCAGGAATACAGCAGTTTACGTTGATCAAAAAATATATTTGTGTATTTCAGAGTCAGTACTGTTTATGTATCAAAATCCAAATGAATAATTTCTATAAAATACAGGAGTGTTATGGTGTACTAATAACATACAGATCATTTTGTATTTTAGAAGAAGCCCTCCAAACACTTGATTTAGCTCTTTAGCACTGTAAATGTTGCTGGGTACACCTAAATAACACATGCTCTTAGACATACTGTAACTCTTTACTTTTTACGCAGTCAACAGTCAAAAAATGTAGATTTTCTACTATTTTTATTATTACAATCTGCTACATGTGCTGTACTGCATGCATCTTACTGTTGAAATTTGAATTAAGAGAGAAGAATCGGGAGACATTCCAGATTCCCGGAGGATTGTCTGTGCTCCTATTCTTGGCGTGGACCTCGCCTCTGGCTCGTCTGACTTCTTAGAGCGGGAGAGATTCCAGGTGGATCGTCTGTGCTCCTGTTCTCGGCAGTGGACCTCGCCTCTGGCTCGTCTGACTTCTCAGAGCGGGAAAGATTCCAGGTGGATCGTTTGTGCTCCTGTTCTCGGCAGTGGACCTCGCCTCTGGCTCGTCTGACTTCTCAGAGCGGGAGAGATTCCAGGTGCATCGTTTGTGCTCCTGTTCTCGGCAGTGGAGCTCGCCTCTGTCCCTGTCTGACTTCTCAGAGCGGGACAGATTCCAGGTGGATCGTTTGTGCTCCTGTTCTCAGCAGTGGTCCTCGCCTCTGGCTTGTCTCACGCCCCCAGCTGTCTCCCAGTTCCTATTGGATGAAGCTCATCTGCTTCACTATTTAACCATACAGTGCCTTAACCCTTTCCCGTTACTGGTACCCTAACCTAGCACCGGACGTGGTCCCGGATGTAGTACCAGACCTGAACCAGTACCAGACGCGGTGTTGGACGTGAACTTGTACCGGGTTATAGTACCATGCGCTCTTTATCCTGGTACTGGACCGGTTCCGGTTCGTGGCCTGGAGGTTGGAGTTAATGGGTACAGCCATTACGTCAAAAAACGACAAGTGGCACATAGAGGTCCTTAACCAAATGTCAATATGTGACGAGTTGGGAATGAGAACGTCTTACCCATTTTCAAAACAAGGTAGTACCAGCCGTTTGAAAATCGATCATGCAAAAGAAATCACGTAGTTTGTGCCCAGCCGGAATTATATGACACCAAGTCTATCATATATAGCAGTAAAGTTGTGAAAGAAAAGTCCTGGATAAAGATTTGCCCCACTTTTACATTTTGCACTGACCGTCATCCACCTACATGTGCTAGTATCTGGTAGTGACACTCCTGTCACCGCATGCTAAAAGCCTATTAAAGAATGCCTGTGAAGCGCGTTCTTGACTGTGCATCACATGCCCAATGTGTGTACATACCACAAAGGTCCATACAGGCCAAAGATGTAAAGCAAAAATGCAAAAGGTTTAAAACAGTGTTTGGTCTTGCACATCTCGTCTTTCAGCCTTGAAAGTGATCACAGGCACCGCTTTGAGATAAGCCTCTGAAAGGTCAATATCCCATTAGCTGACAAATGACCAGCTCTATAATCCCCAAATAACTAGACCTGCAGGAATTAAAGGATGCATATCAACATATAAAAGGAGCCCAATCTTAATCCCTGAGGAGAACGTTTTGAGTGGCCATGTCTCTGATCCTCCTTCAAGTGGCAGTCTTTCAAAGGTAGTCAAAGAAGGTCATTTTTGTGTTTTCATTTGCACTTTCAAGATCCAGAGGCAGGCACAAACAAAAACAGCATCCTCACTCTGTGTCGTTCCGTATTAGCCTGGGCTATAGTGAGGTAGACACAATAATAAAAAGCTGAGCATGGCCTGAATAGGCCCAGAGAGATCTACACATTATTCAGGGCACCTGCATGGCCTTGTTTACTCAAACAAGTTCTCCCTCTTCAGTGATAGCCCTGATCCAGGATTAATGTTGTTATTTCCTCCTATTTGTCACACTCCCCCCCCTCCACTACTCCACCCATATGCTCTGTCCTCATGGGTAGTACTTTTTTTTCTTGAGCTTCTTCCCTTTTAGTGTTCTCATGTCCTTTCATTCTTTTCCCTCCTTACCTGCACTGACCTGAAAATCAAACAGAGCAACTATGCATGCAACTAGAAAAACAGAAACTCTCAGAGCATTTAGATGCTGATTGGCGAGTGGGTACATGTTTGTGGGCACACATGTGCGGAAATGAAAAGGTAAAGGACAGAGTCGGGAGGCGAAGAGGTGCAGAAGGTTGTTGGAGTGGGCAGGTAGCAGCTGTGGTCACGCAGCGATGAGGTTAGATTTACAAAGATTGAACAGAAGCACCCACGTCTGCTTCTCAATTCATCAAAAGGTGAAATAGCTGTTAAAATAATGATCTGATCTTTCAGCTTCCACGTACGTCTATGCGTGTGCATAATGCATTTGGGTATGAAGAAATAACAAACAAAACCCTTGTGATGCAAATGATTTTGTTACTGATGAACAAGAGCTTTGAAAAAAAAGAACAGATTTATGCCCACTTAAAAAATGACAATCTATGATTTATAGATCACTTTAAAACAACATGGGATCAGCTTTTAAGCATGAATGAGTCATGGTTTTCTGCCACCACAGACACGCCCCATTAGTTATGGGTGCAGGACTGCTTTATAATTAGTTTCCTCTGCGTTCCATCTCTTGTGAAATCCTCGCACATAACACAGTTGGATCTTTGACAAAGCGTAAAAACATGGACACTATCCCACAGTCCTTTTCCATTTTTATTGATGGCAGCTCATCAACATTTGAGGAAATCTTTTACTCTAACAAACATTGCTTTTTGTGAGAGGAAAACGAAAATGTTTCTCATTATACGCTCCGACAGTCTGAGGCTCACAAACATGGCAGAACACCTTTTTATTCTGAAGACACCGTCCAAACAGAGCTGATGACAACTTTGAAAAATAGCAGAGCAGAAACGCCACTTCAGGCAACAACTGAGTGACTCCCGCTTTCAACGACATCATTTTGACTTTTTTTTTTCTATAAGGAGAGTGGGGCACGCTCACGCTAAACATTAAACTGAGCCGGATGAGTTTTCCTCTTGAATATCCACTGGCTTGCACTCAAATCGTGCTTTACGGTCTGGATTCATGCGCAGATGCCACTACAGCACAATCGACCATTGGGGATTTTTTTAGTCTGTTAGTTAACCACTGCATAAAACAGGGATTTTAGTTCTTTACGAAAAAACAAAGCTTTGGTAATGGATGTGAGGCCAGGTGAGGCCGTGCTTTATCTGTCATCATCCTCACCTGCCATTATGAGATGTATGGTGGTGATTCACCTCGACTAAAAAATTTGATTTGTACATTGCAAAATATGACAATAAAAAATTTGAAAAAAAATCTGAATTTGCTGATGGGCAAGAAACATGTAGAAAAACATTCTAGTTGTTTCATGCTAAACATGGTGTGATATAATAAAACAATTAAGAATAAATCCTAAATTTTGCACAATTGTTGGACACTTTCAACCAACATACATGATGCAATGATTCACTTTCTCCATGTTTGATTTAATGGTGTAACATATAAGTTTGATTTTTGACCAAAAAGTGTGGTATCCTTATTGTGCATTAATCCATGCAATAAATGTAATTTCTGTTTGATTTAAATTACTATAATCGTTTTATATTCTAAATATCTGTGTTTTGAAGTTTCATTACATCAGATCAACAAATTCCTCTGCTACCTCAGTGTATACTATCAATACAACTGGAAGCTTTTTCAGTATAAGTCTTCACTTTCCATACAACCGGTCATGGACGTATATACGCCCAGTTCTGTTTCCAGTTTGCTTGTTGTTTACGCAGAATCAATGCAACTTTTTTACAACTGAGCTTTAGTTTTGGAGCTTACAGACCTTCCACTACCGTAACTCTTTAACTGTCAACGCAAATAACCTAATTCCAGCAGATTCAGAAGTGGAGAAAAAGCCGCCTTGCGCCATCATGCAACACGTGTAGCACGAAAGCTGATTCACAGTTTTTGCACAAATATTTCAAGATTTATGGCAGGGGTCTCCAACTCAAACCACAAGTTTGATATTTTGTGGCCTTAATATGAAAGTTCAATGTCTGCTTAGCAATATCTTTAGCATTTCTACGCTTCTTTGATGATAGCTTTCTGATGTTTCAGCTTTATGCTTAGAACTTCAGCATTTGCTATTGTCGTTGGATCTGGTCGTCAGAAAAGACCTTAGCAACAGTTGCTAGCGTCGTTAGCTCCTGTCGTTTCACAGGACACACAGAAGATATCGCTTACTAGTACATAGATATGAACAAATGTTCAATAAACTTGTTCAGTAGACATAGACAATGGATATAGACAGTGGATGCGAAAACTTATTTTTGGCACAAATGAAACTCCATACATCTCAGACTCTGCCTTCAGTTGTCTCAAGGTTATTTGAGATCCTTGATTTATGATATGTCAGAAGTTTCCTCTCTTTTAAGCTTCGCTTCCACTGAAGGATTTGTTTTCACGGCACATGCGAAGTGTAAACGTGTCCCTAGCTCACCCTGGCAAGGAACGCTTCCAGTTCCACCGCAGACCAGGCCTTGGAGTTTGGAGTTATTTTCAATAAAGACTCATAACCAAAAGAGAACCAAATGCTTGCAAACATTGGAAACGTTAGCTTAAATGAGCGCTATTTTGGCACTTTCTAATGTCGTCGTCACTTTCTGCCAACCAACGGGTGGCTACAGCGGCTCCGCCTCAACCGTTCCGTTCCATTTTTCAGTGGACCTAGAACCGATGGGGGGCCCCTAAGAGTTCACTTCTGTTTAATGGGTCTATTTTTAAATTAAAATACTCAAAATACCGGACTGGACCAGACTGCTCAGTGGAAAGGAGGCTTTAGATGTCGCCAGAAACATCTCCACTGATAAAGAGGTAAGTAAGGTAAAATATAAATGTAATGTTTTAACATTAATGCTTTGGAAAACCATACTCAACTACCATCTGCAGACATGTCTTCGAGACAGCCATGTTTCTAAACCTGAGGTTTATAACACAATGTTTCACAAGTTAAAAAAAAAAAAAATTTGGAGGTCAAAGGTGCTCGAGTAAGATTTGCCCTCGACTTTCCTTTTCATGCACAAGCTGCATAATCTAGAGGCAACCCCATTTTTTGCAATTGTAGACAGACTACAGTAAAAAAAGAAAAAAACTAATACTTTTTCCTTAGCTTTTCTGTGTCAGGAAACTCTCCAGGACAGCAGTGCAGCAGTGTTAAGGGTAAGAAATAGAAAAAAAGGGTACTTCTTTGGTCTTTGTTTCCAAATCTTTAGGGTATTTTACAGACACAGAAATAGGAGGGAACAGAGTTGGTTCCACTTACAAACCGACTAGAGCACAAAGCAGCTATGTCCAATTATGGGAGGAGCAAATTTTAAGTACAAATCAAAGTGTAAAAAATTCAGAGTCAAATTTAAATGTAAAACTTGAAGCCAGGGAGTGTGAAGCATTCTAATGAAGCCATTGAAGGGGATTAATATGCTGGGTAATTGCTGGCTCTCTTCTTTCTCTCTAAAGCCCTTTTTAATCAACAGTCAACTAATTACTAAACCTAGGGATGTTATGAATGAAAAGTTGCTGGATTCAGGAAGACGGGTGGACTATGAGATAAGCAAATGGGTTTTTCCCTGCAATCCATTTTTTAAATGCGTGTTTTTGATGTTACAATACCAGAAGCGTTTTGGGGGGGATTCGACTGTATGGAGGAAGCTGCATGTTGTTGGCATTTGGGGGCATCTGGAAAAGAAGACCTAGAAAATAACTGCAACCTTTGGTTTGTTTTAACAGTTGTTGTCCACTTCTAGATTCTGCAAATACTTTACAAAAGTTTTTTTTTTTTTTCACAGTGGCAGTCTGGAGCATGACTGAAAATTTTATTAAATCTGTGACTTTATTATATCATTTTCTTACGAGATAACCAATATAGGCATTCATCAAAGTGGTGAAAAGAGGAAATATTGATTGTAGATATCCAGCACAGTCCGATAAAATGGTATATTCGCATTAAAAATGAATCAGAATCAGCTTGATTGACCAAGAATGAGTGCACACACAAGGCATTTGACTCATATACAAGGACAAAGTTCTAAAATGTGTAAAAAAAAAAAAAAGACGTAAACCAATTTAAAACAATGAACTTATATTTTAGCTCTTCACAGCTATAAAAAAAAATCTCTTATGTTTTTGCTAATTTTGGAGCCAAAATGGTTTGATCCATATTTGCTTTAATACGCATTAAGTCAACAAACAATCCAAAATATCAGAAATAACCTTAAAGGCTGTAAAAACCATTGCCATGCAAACAATGTGATTTCTAGTGTTTTATTTTGAAGGATAACTCATTGAGATCTTGACATCTTGTTTTTTTAAGGGGCTCCTCAGCCAACAAATAAAAGATGTAACAATGAACCGAAAATGTGGTGACGCAGTGCAGATCAGTCACACCATCAAACAAAAACCTACTCAGACCTAAAGATGAAAAACACTAATATTAAAGTCCCCTCAAACCATCTTTTGATTACATTTTAAAAGCGACCATTATGCCGTTTTTAGCCTAAATCTAAAACCTGTGTTGCTTTCTAAGAACAGAGTTTTGGCAGAGCACCAGTACTTTATGAGAACTTTAAATTGTGAGCGGGACCATTGGTGTAGAGCAACCCCATCCCCCCTTCCCCTCTCTGATGCTTGGAACCAACAAAAGTTAGCTTGTAGCCCACCTAGCGTATTTTCTGTCCCAAACAGGCTCTTTTTGAAACTGCTTTTTTTGTCTACTCCTGATTCACGACTTGAATAAAGAAATACTCTAATTTTAAGCTTAATTTTCTTAGTTTTCCATCATAAAAATGCCACAAAAACACAATTTTGTTAATTGGAGGGGGTCTAAAAATGCAGTAAATCCAACAAGAAGATGCTTAATAAACACTTACATCAGATTTGACATTAAACCATAAATGTAATCTCATTTTGTACATAATAAAACCAGACATATTGATACTTACAAACAATTGAGGAAAATCTGATGAATTCAAGGATGATGTCCTGCAGTTCGGTCATCAAAATTCACACTTGGAAGCAAAGCAGCCAAAAAGTAATTTTCATGATAAAATTATTAAAAACTGTTAACTTTTTCTCATTTTTGCAAGAGTGGTTGGATTTAGGGTTTTCATCTTATGACAAAGTTATTTTTTCTACTAAAAATAACAGAAAAAAGTACAAAAAACAGGGATAACTAGGAAGACAAGGTGAAAATGTTTCTCTTCTAACACCGATATTGTTCATTGGACCCTGAAAGTTATGAAATTATGTACATTTATATTTTTTGTAGTCTTTTCTGGCTGCCTTCAGCTTCAGCTTCAACTTTTCTGCCTTCAGCCAGAAAGGTTTGGGGGCTCAGGAAGGCCAGACTAGGTGCGGCTCATATCAAGCCCGTCACGGATGTGTTTCTGCTGTTGCTACTTACAGTTACACAGCCATATCAAGCCCTTTATGGGTGCATTGCTTTCCGCTGCTACCGCAAAGCCCACAGCTTAAGCTATTGTGGAGCAGCAAACCTCACACAGCTATAAATTTGATCCCCAAACAGATTTTTTTGTGCCCCACAGCCACAACTTTTCCTTATTTTTATTGTATTTAGCTACATTCTTCCATAAATGTATCTTCTGTTGTTTCACATCTTAAATTCTATGACTTTTTTATTTTATCTCTCCAAAAAAAAATTACTTCAAGGTTGGTCTTTCAATTATTTTGGGAGCATCTTCTCTCTTGGTTAAGAAATGATTCCCAAGTTACAACATCCCTGAGTCTAATTGCCAAAATATGGAGTTTCATTAGGACTGCACTTATCATTCTGCAGCTCCATTAATAAATCAGCTACACGTCCTCCTCAGGTCTCTTTTTATTGAAGTGAAGCCCTGGCGTAATTTCAATAAGAAAGATCTATTATTTTGTTTCCTGGGAATCCTGAGCTGCTGTCACTTTCGCTTTCTGCTCTGTCAGTCATCATCACATCTTCTGTCCTTTGACCAATAACGGAAAGTGTCTACCTTTTCTCAGCCAATCAATGTTCTCTCATTTGTTTTTTGACAACAAATTGTTCAAATGACGGAAGCTTTCACGCAATTTAAGACTGTATTTTCTAAATAATAAATGTGGATCCATCATGTCTGTAACTTTATTATTATGGTCGAGTCAGTCGCCACATATTATGCAAAGTACGTGGAAACAACTGTCTCCATAAATCCATATGTGGAGGAAGACTCCTTGTTTTGTCTGTAAACAGCAGCTTTATTTTATTTTCCCTCTGAAGTCGAATATTCTTCTTTGGCTCCTCATTGGCTCTTTTCTCCACACATATGTCTTTTTGTTTGGCTTTTATCAGCTTTTAGCTTTGGGCTAAAAGCTCGGATTGCTAGCTATGTGAAAAGCATAGCTAGCTTTAAGCTTCGGGCTAGGTATCTTTTTAACCACGACCTCTAGCTATGAAAACTATGCTAACAGCTAGCAGTCTGCTAGCTTTGTTTTAACATAAATAGTGGTCCAACCAGCAACTTAAAGTCACATGACACGGAAAGAAGGGCAAATGTGGTAAAAAAAAAAAAAACGACGAGCTGCAGATATTCTAAATGTCAAAAAATGACGTGGAGGGGGCCCGGACCATATACCCATAAATGTTCTTTTCTCCTCACAGGAACTTTTCAAATAAGTCTTTTTGTTTGACTTTAATTAGCTTTTAGCTTTGGACTAAAATCTTAGACCGCTAGCGAGATTAAAAACCTAGCTAGCTTTCAGATTTGGGCTGGGCATGTATTTAACTGTGACCGGTCTGTTAGCTCTCTGCTAGCTTTGTTTTAACACAGCTAGCGGTCCAAGCAGCCGCTTTATGTCACCCGACACGAAAAGACAAGCGGATGTGGTCGAAAAACAATGAGTTGGAATTATCCCAAACGTCAAAAATTTACATGGAGGGGGCCCAAACCATGCTAGTTAGGAGTGAGAATGCGTTGCTTGAACGGCCAAAGTGTGCTCGCACCCCTCCCATCCCAGTGTGTATCCAGCGTCTGATATGAGACACACAGGGATGGGAGGGGGGAACAAGCCTGTGCTAAACAGAGCCGGGGGTGGCCCTGGACATAGATGACCTAGGCAGCTGCCTAGGGCACCATCTTAGTATTATTTGTTAGTGCTTCTTTAAAACTTTAGGGAGGAAAAATCTGCAAAACAAGCCATCAGGGACAGCTTTAAGATAAAAAAGGAAGAAGAAAAAAAACAACTCAAAGCAGACTGGTTTGTTTGTTTTATTTGCATTTCAATTGCTGCACCCTTCTTGTCTGTTAAATAAAGTCTAGAACCTGCTTATAGGTGACACGATGTGATTAGTGGGGCTGTTTTTTTTAACATACTGCTGGTGTGTTGAGGGTGCACTCTACCAATCACAGCTGGGATAGCCTCCAGCTGCACCCCAAACCAGATCAGGCAGGTGCAGAGTGATGAGATTAACTCTCAGTGTTCCCATAAAACTTTAATACAAATAAAAACCCTGGTGTAAAATTTCCTTATTGCAAAATCGGAATAAAATATATTGTTTGACAGTTGAAGATGCAACTTGTGTAAGCATCCAACAGCTGGGGCTATTCAGACTAAAAAGGTTCAGAATTTTGCAGAGCTCGTTAAATATAGTTATCAGCTCCAAAGCACCACTGCAGACTCAGAAAGGACAGTAATCTTCGAGAAATACAAAAGACTAGAAGACACCGAGATAATTACTGTTATTTTCTACCTGTGCTCCAGCCAATAGTATCTAATGCTAGCTCTCCTGCATAATATCATAGCACACGTCGTATGCATTAGAGTGCAGCGTTTAAGGTCTGCTCCCATACTTGCTCTCCATCTGGCCTCGCCATTTTTGTCTCCAGAGCTAGACAACATTATTGATAGCTCGAGTCTATTCAAGCATGCCAGGAAGCCAGAGTGAGCCAGCATGTACAATGCCGCAGCTCTGGGCCCGAAACAGCCAAACAGAATCTCTCATCTTAAATTAGAAATTCATTCTGTGCAGGGGGCTGAATTGCAAGTGTGGAGGTGTCTACCTCTGGTTTAATTTAAACATTTGAACTGCAAACGCTCACTTGAAATCGGAGTAAGGTTTCCGCTTAGCATTCATTGCAGCGTCCACATGAGATAACTTGGGCTGAAGCTGGGCTTCGTTGGCACCCGTGTCATGTTTAACCTCAGAGGCACAGACTTCCCGTTTGTCAGGCGATGAAAGATGGCTGTGTTTTAGTCAGAGAGACACTCGCATGAAAGACAAAAAACGGCGAGCTTTTTTATCAATGAAATCTAAATTTATGACAAATCTTTTTGATTTCTGGCTGAGAGTGAACATGACAGATGGGTTAGAATCTGCTTAGACTGCCAAAATTGTTGATTTCCAGTGGCGCCGCTGACTGAAAATATTGTCAAAAACATTGTTAAGAGGATTCACTGCCGAGTTGTATTGCAATTATATAAGGCTTAAAAACTCCAATCATCTTTTGAGCACTTAAAAACATTCCTGTGAGTCTTTTAGTTATGATTATGCTGTATTTAGGCAAAATAACAAACGTGTGCCATTTAGGAGGACATAGTTTCTGCAAAAGGTTGCAACAGAGTTGTGGGCGGGACAATGGTAGTGAGAGACCCCTTCCCTCTTCCCTTCCCCTTGTTCACTTACTCTCCTGACACCAAGTCGAGGCCCAGGGGCTCGGCCCTCTGGGTAATTATATCCGGCCCTCAGATCATTTTATTTTTTTGTTTTTAATGGCCTGATGTTATCTTGTGCTTATTTTCAATTTATATAATTTTGACAAAATATATTTTTATCGTTTATTAAAGGTTTAAGTTGATTTATTCTTGAATCATATTCCTTCCTTTTTATCATTTATAATTATGTTAAAAAGTTACGGTTTTAAAGTTTTAAAAAATGGCATTTGCCATCTTTTTGGCATTTACTAAGATTGTTTTAGGCTATTTCGGAGTTTAGCTAATATTTCAGCTACATGCTAGCTGTTTTGGCTAATTTAGGCTTTTTGAAAAAAAAGTTTAGCCTGTTTTGGATTAAGCTAATATTCACACACTGGCTGTTTTGGCTAATTTTGTTTTTTTTTTCAGTTTTATAGGCTATTTTGAAGTTTAGCTATTTTTTTAGCTACATGCTAGCTTTTTTTTTTTTTTTTCTTAAATTTTTTAGGCTAATTTGGCATTTAGCTAATATTTTAGCTGGTATTAGCTTCAGCGTTTTCAGCTATTGGCATTTTTTAGCTATCAGCATTAGCATATTCAGCTTACAGCATTCACACTACCATTATTATAATTAATACTATATATCTAGTTCATAATGATGTTCAAAAGTTATGGTTTTAAAGTTTTAAAATGTAGTTTTAGTGTGTTAAATAAATGTTTATCCTGTTCTGCCCGCGACCTAAGGTGTGTTTTGGATTTTGGCCTCTTGTGCGATTGAGTTTGACACCCCGCGCTAGCTTACAATCCCCCACAACCCCACCCTAACCCCTCACCAGTGCAACAAAAATGACAAATAACATTGGAGCTATCCAGATGGTCAGTTTTGAGTCAGATACCTGTTCAAAGGAGGAAAACAAAGACTTAAGTGGATCTAGTAGTCTACTTGACAGAATGGCCACAAATACCATCGTCTTCAAA
This sequence comes from Oryzias melastigma, assembly GCF_002922805.2. Lineage (NCBI taxonomy): Eukaryota > Metazoa > Chordata > Actinopteri > Beloniformes > Adrianichthyidae > Oryzias > Oryzias melastigma. The sequence continues at coordinate 6,999,275 of NC_050523.1, forward strand.
GATAATTTTTTTGTCTGTTCCAAATTCACGTTTTAAATAAAAAATAAGTTTCCT
>NC_050523.1:6999605-7009225 GCF_002922805.2 Oryzias melastigma
GTCAGATACCAGTTCAAAGGAGGAAAACAAAGACCTGATCTAGTAGTCTACTGGACAGAATGGCCACAAATACCATCGTCTTCATAGAGAATTTTTTTGTCTGTTCCAAATTCACGTTTTAAATAAAAAATAAGTTTCCTAACACATGTCATCCATCATTAGAGAAATGCCACAAAACCATGCTGAAAAAACCCACAACACAATTTTCATTAAAGTGGGTCCTTAACTGCGTATATTGCTTGAATTTCTTTATACATTCAGAGCACGGGGCAGAAGTCATATATCATCAGCTCCCGCCGTGGGCCCTCATGATGTTTTGTAACTCTACAGTCGGATTCCCCTCTTCCGCACCAGTTCTAAGTCAGCTGCTGGGCGCCAACCAAGGCAGCCTCTTGAAGGGGGACCCCCGCCGAGACGTGGGACCCCCGGTGGAAGCCGCAGCTGGGGAGATCCCAAAAGAAGGGCCCGGCACGCGTCCAGCCTCCACACGCAACTCGCCTTCCACGAGAGACGCAATCCGCCACCCGGATGAGCTGGTTGGGTTTAGCGGGAGACCCCCCAATCAGTATAGACTGCTAGATGGATAAAAAAAATCGGCTGATTTACTTCCCCGAGTCGTGCCTGAACCATGAGTGATTATTGCGCTGCTTATATGCAATTCCTTAGAGATTTGTGTGACAATAAAAGTAATTTTAATGTAATATGTGCACCGTAGATGCAGTATAAAAGTTATACAAAGAGGGTGCATATGTGAAAGTCTGTTAGACATACGTGCATATGCGTGGAACGGTCGTAAAAAGCAAAAATGTGCGTATGCATCTCACAAATGTCATGCACAATTGCGTAAGATTTACGTAATTGTGGATGACCTACAAAAAATATGCATAAACTACATGATTCTCAACCAACCAAAACATCTATGTTTTACACACCATCAGTTGTGAAATTTCCTGATTTCTGATTATGTTTTTATTTATTTTTTATCCCATCTCTGCTACATCTCCTGAGGTTTTCTCAGAGCTGGAACAGAGACAGAATGGGGTTCTGTTTGTGAGTGGAAGGACAAAAAGGTGCAACAGCCTCAAGGCTCCGTGGTGAGATGTTGTTGATGCTTTTATTACTGCCAGTCATTGAGTAAAGCAAGAATTCCAGAATGGTTTCAGATTTCTGACCATTAAAAACACATTATGTTACAAGCCATGCACATGAAAGCCTTTCATTCTGCGCATAAAAATCTGTATTGTACAAATAAAAATGACCACACAGTACATTGGTGCATTTTGGTGGATGAGAATGGATCAACATGAGATAGAATTGAGAGCAACTGTTGATTATAATATTAATGTATCGGCACTATAGTTTAAGTACTGTGGTCATGTGGTGTTTTCTTCAATTTATTATATTTTTTAATTATTTTATTAATTGTGTATTCCGTTTTTTATGACAGCAACTTTTTTTCTTGCAACAAATTAAATTAAGTAATTATAATTTCATTTTTTTAAGTGACCAAATGATGTACTTTTTGTGTATTATTCATTTTTTGTTCTTTTGTTTCAATGTATGAATGTTGCATCGACCTAAGCACACGTTTTACAAGTGACAATATTCTATTCCATCTATTATATATTATGTTAAATATCCTAACATAATATATATTTTATGAACACTTTATAGCATGTCTGAAAATTAAATGTTAAAACATGTTTATCTTACCTTATTTATTTATTTATTGCTTGTTAGAGCATCCTTCTAACGTATTTATTAGATTTTTCAAGATCATGTGTTTGTGCCGTTTGTTCACACAGCACCTGGTTACTTATCACCTTTCACCAAAAGCACTCTAGTGCTGATGAAGACACTTTAAATGTGATGAAATTAGGCCTGCTGAGCAATTAAGACCTTTAGTCATCGGGGCTTTGTGTTATTAATCACAGCTAATTAGAAAATGTGATTGCAAAATTGTGTCATTTAATCATCGGTTGAAATTCCATCCAGAAATTCAACGTCATACTGTTTCCACGCTTTCAGAGAGCGGCGGCAGTCTGTCCTGTCGGAGGGAAAGCAGCAGCCCTGCAGGCGTGAGTTGGAATGGGATGCCGGCCGTTTTTTTTTTATTAAAATAATAAAATAGAATTAAAACTTATGTATGTATTTACATATTAACCCTTTTATCCATGTAGCTCCAGTGTTGAAATTCTTTCGTTTTCCGTAACTATTTAATTGTTTGAGCAATTATTGGAATTTCAAAGTAAAAGATATGGAACACTTTAGGGTAGTTAAGCGGTTACTCAATCAATCAGCTGATTCTGTCACAAAGAAAAGTGGTTTTGCACTGATGAGCACTTCATGTTTATAAAGTGCTGAATATCAACTTGAAATAAAAAGCTGCTTTTATTAAGATTTGGCCCTTTGTGTCTTTGGCCCAATCCAACATCTTCCCTTCTTCCCTCCATTTCAAGAGGCATTTTTTTATTGGGAGTGTGTCCCAAATTTTTCTTTTTTTAAATCGGACCCTCCAACCGGAAGGATACAAGGTCTTCCGCCGAGAGGGTAAACTGGGTTTAGAAGCACTTTTCTTCACGTAGGTGCGCTCTGAACTGCAGACATTTACATTTAAATGTAAGTTATGACTTTTTGTTGTAGCATGACCTTTTTCAAGTTAAAAAAATGCTGTTTTATGTATATTTGAGCGCTGGGACCCTTCGCGCTAATGCTGGCAGACTGGCAATTATTGGTGACATCAATGAATAAAAGTGACGTCCGAATTATGAGACTATTTTTTCATAACTTTCCGTTTGGAGGGCTAAATGAAGGGGAAGGGAGAAGGGAAGAATTCGAATTTGTGTCCATTTCCTTTAGTTTTGTGCAGGATGCTGTGCCTTCTCCTGTATAGGCCCCGCCTTCCTGCATTCTCTTGGAGATGCTCACAGCTGCCTGCACATAAGGGGTGTGTGTTAGCAAGAAACTGGATAGGTGCCGCAATACACGTCTCGCAATACATATCACAATATATCCCGAGACTATCAGAACAATTTTCCCTTTTTGAACTGAACATTTAAGCTGGTTTTCGCGAGAGTTTGTTGTTCTGGTGTGGTGTATAGCTGCTCAAAGTGTGCTCTGCTGCCAACTAGTGGTTGGGAGTTTAGGTGTAAGTTTTAGTTTTAATACTTAATCAACTAATTAAGCATTTTTAAAAATTAAAAAAGGCTATTATAAAGGATAAAAATAGCTTGGGTTTAACTTGAAATGTAAACTTTGTGGCAATAAAATACTTAATAGATTTATACAATACTTTATCTTTATAATAAACTGAAAAAAAAAGTTGATACAAAAAAAAAGACTTCTTAGGATAAAATGTTAACAGGAAAACCTTCCAAATGTTCTATTTTTAGCTGAAGCTTTTCATGTAGTTGGGGATCATTTATTTGATCACTCATCTATTAAGCCATAATCTGGAGACTAAACCGTGTTCCGAGCAGACTTGTTGCACACCCATGTAAAACAGCTTTGTCAGGCTGGAGAGAACTTTCACAAAAGGTGTGTAACGTCTGAATGTGCTGTACGTGGTGGATGTGCGGCGCTCATTAGCCTGTCAGGCTCCGCGTTCCCCTGCAGGGATACGGCAGCTCGCACCTGCATAGTTAAGTGAAGGGCTGACAGCTGCGACATCAAATCGCTATTTGAAAGCGGAGCTCACCTATACGACACTGTGTCATCATAAAAAAGACGGCCCTATCTGCTGGTGTCTTTGCAACAAGCCTCACATCATGACAGCCAGTTGCACCAATCTGCAGCATGAAAGAGGAAAGTGGCAGGTGGGGGGCGGGGGGGGGCATGGGATCTGTGGGAGCCAGGAATATTAGAGGGAAGATGCACGGAAGATAAGGAGGGGAGAGAAGAAGAGTTTGAAATATAGCGTGGAACAGAGGAAAATAGATCTCTCTGGCAATCACATGTGAGACAGATACATTTGAAATGACCAATCTAGCCTTCTACAATAGTCATTTTGAGAACCACAACACCGTGACACTTTGAATGCTGCCTAAACTGGTGATCAGACAGCTTTGATAAACCAGCAGCCATGTGGCTGCAAAACACAGAGCACATAAAGTAGGGCAAAGCACCAAACATTATGACAGTTACATGTTTATTAGCATTTTTTCCCAAAATGGAACCAGCTTAAATGAAATCTGTAGCGAGGATTTTTGACAAGCTGAGCCTCCCGCTCTGAGTGTGTGGTCAATCATCATATGAAGGCTTACAAAAGCAGCATGCAGTCGCTGCAATTGTAAACTCCTAAGTTTTCCTCAGACTGAAGTTCCATCAGGACACACGCTGAGTTTATTCAGCCAGCAGAAAATACCGCACACAGTTCTGAAGTCGGAGGAAAAAAAAAGACTTCCTTAGCTGACAGGGTTTTTTTTATGACTTTGATTTCCTAGACAAACCAGACGTGTCAGGTAAAAGTCAAAAACACCACTCTCTGCTGACGCACTGGAAGTGTCAGCCTTATTCCACAAATGTAGACTCACATCTGCCCTCCACACTGCAAAAAGTACAATCTAAGTACAACCATATACATGGTTATTTTTTAAGTGGCAAGATTATTTTTCTCACTTAGTAGATTTTAGATAATTTCTCTTATTTTATTACCTATTAAGAGCAAAAACACACTTGAAACTATCTTCCTTCAAGCCTGTGGTATTTGTATGGCCAAGATCAATGCAGGAGTTTTGCCTCAATTCAAGACTTTTAAGTAAATTATCAAGTATAGTGAATGAATAAATCAAATGGTTTATTTCAAGCAATCAGGTCATAATACATAACATATCACTTAATGAATCACAAGTGAATCCCTTGAAGGGGAGTGGAAGGAAGCGAACTTATATAATCCCACGCCGACTCGACCATACCATTTTCTCATGAATTATCAATATCCGGTTCAGGACTTAATATCAAATATTAATAGATTCAGGCTATTAAGGATCATTAATATCATTGATGTAATCAAATTTCAAAGCATCCACGACAAATAATTTATAATGATCTGTAACAATAATCTAATATTCTCATTAAAAAAAGACATTGTGCAGATTGTATTCAAAGAATTATGATAATACAAATAGTAATAAGTAAATCATCATCATTTGCTTATGCGGTAAAAATCTGAATTTTCTCATTAAAAAGACAATTAGTGCAGATTTTATTAATAAAAGAATGATTATAAAAATAGAAAATCATCTTCATTAGTTAATGGAGAAAAAAAAATCAAAATATAATAAAAAAAATACAATTTGTCGAGATTGTATTCATCAAAGAATTATTATAATAACACAAAAAATATAAAAGTGAGAGAAAAAAATAGTGCTAACGGTTCACTATTCTTTTAGAAGAAAAGTACTATTGTTTTTAGTATATTTGGCTGGTTTCAAGAAATGGATCCTAGTGGTTAGCATAACGTCAAGATAAATTTACTAGCAAAATCTAAATTAAAGAATAATTTTCAACATTTTGAGAAAATTATTCTTAGAAATTATATTTATATTAGTCAAAATGAGCTTGATATTAGTAAATATATACTAACTTTAATATATTTGTGGTTCTGATAAGGTTTGATATTTTTACTTGTTTTGACGAGCCACATTTTTTTGTTCTGTTTGCAGATATTTTTTCTTATTTTCAGCAATATTTACTTTATTTTTGTACATTTTCTTCTTCTGGAAGCAGCGCAGAAGAGAAAAGATTCTCAGTTTTTACTGTATATTCCCATATATTCGACTGTATGTGGTGAAAACTATTCCCCGTTTGCATCATTCTCATGTACTAGAACATTTCCTGCAAAGTACACATACCCACTGAATATCAAACACAGATGTAATAGTTCATGAATAAAAGTGTGTATGCAAGCGCTGCATGTTTTATCATGACCCACTTCCAGTGAAATGAAACTGAAGACATCTCTCAGCCTCGTCCAAATCAAGAAGACGATTTCCCCTCAAATTGATGCGGTCCCTTTTTCCAGTGTCCCTGCCTGAGTGCTGAAAGAGCCCCAATAAATCAAAGCAATCACAGGCATGAGAAGGGACTTTTCTGCAAAACTCTGCTGGGATCAGACATGTACAGCATCTAAATGCATCTGTGCACACCGGCGTTATCGCCGTCTGCAAGCTGTGGATGCTCTTATGCTGCCACTTTAAAAAAAAAAAAAAATCCCAATTGGTTTGGTGACTAATGCATGACGTTGCCGTATCACAGAGTCGTTAAAAAAATTAATTGTCCACTGGCCTTAAAAGCCACGACTTGTTGGAATCAAAAAAAATAAACTGTTCATTAAGAATCCTCTCAACCTCTATGATTAAATAATCATACGTAGAAATAGAAAAACCAGAGCAGTGAGCTGAGGAAAAGACATCTGTGCTATTGGACAAGATGGGAAATCAAAGGAATACGAAAAAAAATGTTTTGAGGCTCCTGTGATCCTATTTATCTACACAAAAATCAGTCAGAAATAATGTCTGGAAATCATCCTGTTTTGTAGTAAATTGTTGGAGTTATTTCTTCTCTTCTTTAAAGAATAATAACACCCTGTCATGCACTCAATCTTTCACACTCCTGCCTTTTCCTGCATGTGCCGAACAACATGTGACGCTCGTGCTGGTTTAAGATTATAGCTCCAAAGAATAGACGCATCATTTAAATCAACATGTCTTAACTGAAGCTTCTTTTTTAGTTTACTTCCCAGAAAAAAAATGGAAGATAAACTTTTTTGTGTGTGTGGCGTCATGGTGTGTAGGTGTGAATGGAGGGTTGGATTTAGTTTTTTCTTTTTACAGCGCTGTGAGTTCTGATGCATGAAAAGCACTTTATAAATATATATATTTCAATAATGAGGATGTCCTTCACTTCCAGGTACGTTGGGTTGTTACATCACTCTACACATCTTCATCATTATTTCTTTTAAACCATGGGTTCCCAAAGTGGGGTCCCCGGGTCAAATTTGGCCCGCCAAAGTTAATCTTTTGGCCCACCAAGTCGTGGCTGCAGAAGCCGCGGAGTGTTTAGCTACAACCGCTTACCCGATTCCCATTGATTTTCTAGGGTGTTCCAAAACTCTATGACTGTAATATACCTTCGGCCTCCGGGTGGCGCTGTTGGCACTTTCTTTACCTGCGGCTATAGGTGAGTCAGCCTTCACAGTCACTTTTAGCTGCTTTTTTAGCTAGCTAAGATGGAGGGCAACGACAAACGAAGAAATTCAAAAGAGCAGCTCCACGCGTCTCATTAGATCCCAGTTTGCTTTTTTCATTGGAAGAAAGTTTGTTTTTGTTGCTTTAGTTTTCCAGTTAAAAATGGCCAGTGAGGCCTTAAGGTTTCAAAGACAAATGTTGATCTCTTTTTATTCTTACTAAAGTATATTATCTTAATGAATACAGAATAAAAAATAAATAAATAACACCATATTCTTTATTTTCTCCTTGTATTTCATGTCAAGAAAAAAATAAATAAATTAGATTTTAGTTCTTTGAGCGAAAGTTTGGGCACCCCTGCTTTAAATAGCCCTCCTTCTTTTAAGCCAATCACAATAATATTTATTTTTTTACTTTAAATTCATTTTCTCTGTTTGCATTCTAGACCGTTTGCTGTCCCTCCTCCACGTTCTCCACCTGCAGCGATGTTCTGGAATGGTTTGGCCTCTAACCATCATCAAGCTCTGGGCTCCGGTTCAAGTTCATCCCAAACACGCAAGACGTCATCCACCTGGAGCTTAACCAACACATTATTTATGGACCTATTGCATACTCTCCTTATTGAAATACTTAGATCAGAAACAAACTGCCCCCTATATCTAAGTTTGTATTTAAATGATACCACAGCTGAAGAGTTTCACCATGAGATAAAACATCCATACAGCAGTGTTTGCATGCTTCTTATGTTTAGCTCTGCGTTTTTATAGACTCAAGTGCAGCTCAAATGCAATTTACAAATCTTCTCTGCCTTTGTTGGTCCTCCTTGCTTCTTCTGTGGTCTAACAGGTTGCATATCCCTCTGATGGATTTTTTCCTTTGAGAGACTCAAGAGAAAAGGAGATTATTTATTTAAATTACATGTGTAATTCACATAATTTAAGGTGATGAAGAATAGAGATGGAGATGAATGTGTGATGGAAAGATGGAGGAAGTACTTCAAACCAGTTAGGTGAAGAGAGGAACGAGAGTTGGTTCTGACAATATACTGGAAGCATTTAGGAGGGGTGAAAGGATGCCAGATGAAGAGTTCTACTACCCATTTTTTAAAAAAGAATGAGTTATGGTGTGGAGTCGAGTAAAAGAATAAAGCTGACGTTTATGGAGAGGAGGAGTGGGAGCCAGGCTGAGGTCAGAAGTGAACATTTGTGAGCAACGGTGTGGATTTATGCCAAGGAAGAGAACCACAGATGCAATGTTTGCTGCGAGGATGCTGCTGGAGGAGAACAGAGAAGGTCACATGGAGCTGCATTGTGTCTTTGTAGATTTTTAGAAAGCTTTTGACAGGAGACAGAGAGAGGAGCCGTGTGAGGAAGTGGAGTGGCTCTGAACATGTTTGGATGCTGGAAAACGGAGATGTGCAGCAGGTGTGACATAAGAGTTCTCTTGGAGTCCCACCTCTATCTAAAATATAATCATATTTTTAAAGTTAAATTTGAACAAAAAGTAATTTCTTGTTCTTATTGCTGTGAGAGGACTGGTTAGTTTTGATACAGTAGTTCCCATTCATGCTGCCAGAGCTTTAAAAAAAAAAATAAATAAATAAAAAAAAATAAAAAAAACACACACACAAGACATATCATTTTTCTAAGTCACCATAGGTGATGCATAACACAAACACGACTCCAAAACTCCAATTTTACAAAAGTAATCTACAAAGTTTCCTCATTTATTGTAGGCACTACGGTCCAAGAATGACCATTTTGTAGGGGAAATTTGTGATTGGAATGGAATAGAATATGATAGAATTGAATACAATAGAATAAAATATTTTATAGCACTTTTCCCAGAAAGATTAACAAAGTGCTTTAATTCAATGTTATAAAACAGAGGTAATGAAATCCAACAACAAAAATAAAAAAATCTAAAAACAGTAAAATATAGTTAAGCATGGACTGAAATCAACTGAAAGCTCTCTACAGATGTTTTAAGAATGCAAAATTCCTAAATACACACTTTTTTTTAGACAAACATGAACATTTTCACAAATTTTCTCTCGTTTAAACTCCTGAAGTTCAAACCTCAGGAAACAAAAGTCAAATTTTATTTACTGAAAATATAATTCAAGATTTATTTAAAACATGGAGGAAATAGTTTGACAAGGTAAACAGCCAATCAGGTCGCAGGACACAGAGGGCTGTAAAAAATAAAAAAAATAAAAAAAACAGACAGTAGGTCCTTCTCTACTCACAATAGAATTTCCCATTTAGAAGTTCAAATCTACTAATTACAAACTCGAGTGCACTAGAAATTTCCCAGAAGTCTCTGTGTGCTTTGATGCTCACTACATTAACGAATATAAACCACAATGCATTGCGGAAGGACACATTTTTGGGAAAAATTGTATCGCGATAAGAAACTGGCAGGTCTCCAGCC
>NC_050523.1:7009811-7015275 GCF_002922805.2 Oryzias melastigma
GCACAATTCCTAAATACACACTTTTTTTAGACAAACATGAACATTTTCACAAATTTTCTCTCGTTTAAACTCCTGAAGTTCAAACCTCAGGAAAAAAAAGTCAAATTTTATTTACTGAAAATATAATTCAAGATTTATTTAAAACATGGAGGAAATAGTTTGACAAGGTAAACAGCCAATCAGGTCGCAGGACACAGAGGGCTGTAAAAAATAAAAAAAATAAAAAAAACAGACAGTAGGTCCTTCTCTACTCACAATAGAATTTCCCATTTAGAAGTTCAAATCTACTAATTACAAACTCGAGTGCACTAGAAATTTCCCAGAAGTCTCTGTGTGCATCAATGCTCACTATATTAACGAATAAAAACCACAATGCATAGGTATTGATTGGATTTTCACTTTGTGAAATCGGTGACATCATATTAAAGTAGTGAGCATGGAGTCCGAATTGCTTTCTTTGGCTGAATATAATCCTGTACTATATATAGTTTTTTTAGTAGTTAGGAGATTAGGGTGGTAATTCGGACATAGCCGTGAGACTGTGAAAGGTGAACCATGATATAGCAAGAGAACGCTACTGGTAAGGTGATTCCAGTGTGGACATGTAGTCAAGCAGTTACCATTTTCATCAAAAATGAAGATGAACAGGGTGTTTTGATACTCAAAGGCTGCAGAAACATCAGAAATGTGAGTTTAGCCGTTTCATTTATCACATTAAAACTCATTAGAAAGTGTAAATTGTTGCTCTTCAGTTGCAGTGGGGGGCGGGGGAGTCACAGGGGTCACTAAAATAACTTTAAACTCACAAAAGTTGTTACAAAAAAAAAAAAAGCAAACTTTACCCATATGAATCCAATTTATATTTTATTTCTTTTCTTTGCATTTAAAAATCCTAAGTCACCATGTATATGGTGAAGAAGTTGAGACGTGTGGATCCATGTGTAACTTCTTTTAATAGTGTTAATGAGCAGGTAAGTACAGGCAGAACTGTAGTGTGGAATCAGGCAGAGGTCAAACATGGGAGCGAGGCGGGAGGGCGAGAGGTACAAGCAAAACGCTGAGAGGCAATAAACAAAGAATAATGCTCAGACTGAATGATATGGAAAACGATACAAGACTTCCCACAGAACTGAGTGGGGAGCCGGAATATGAACAGTATCAGCTGGTGAAGACAGGAGCGTGCAGGTACTCTGGAGAGGGTTCCCTCTGGTGGTCGGAGGAGGACATGCCAGGTTAAATCCTGAGTGTGTATTCCTCCTTGGGGTGGAAATCATTACTGCGACACAACATGTGATGCATAGTTGGAACATCAATAACCTGACAACTTAATGAACCTGAAGATCTATCCTTTAGCTTGTTTTCCTGCCATGTCCATCCTGCTCACTCCTAAATACTTTAATGGTATGGACACTCCGACAGAATCTAACTGGGAAGCAGTAAACCAGCAGTGAGTAGAGCTGAGATTTCTGGAAAAACAAGCAGGCTTAGCACTGCTGCTCCAGAATTCATGATCAAGTTTTCTTCTTCCATGCGTTCAGCGCTTAAAAAATTCAAAGAAAAGCTGACAAAAGTAAATTCTTCATGACTGATCTCGGATACAAGAGGAGTTTCCTATGCAGGCCGGGGGAGCTCGGTCACCCGGAGAGAGCTGCTGGTCCTCCACATTGAGAGGAGGCAGCTTAGGTAGAAGAAGTCTGGGTTTTCCGCACTAGGGAGGAGACACCGTGTATGTCAGGATTCCCGCAGTGGAGAGAAAAGTTGGATTGGTGACAAAATGAATCAAAAATGAAGATTTTTACACACAAAAAAGCACACCTGTATTTTTTTTAACCCTTATGACCACACTCCTTTGCTTTTAAAAGACTTCAAAATTAGCATCACCTTATTACCTAAGCATCCCAATGATTCACTTTCATTTAGGGAATTTAAAATCGCCATTATTCTCACTCTTGATCCAGAAATTGTGTTTTTATGATCTTTCTTATAGCTTCCTGCCTTTAAATTTATTACAAAAAGATATCAAGCACATTACCACAGAAGTAACAAATGACCCCGAGCTGTCATTATGAATCACAGGGATACGAAAACAACTTGCTGAATTTCATATTAGCCGTGTCTCCAGTAGACGTTGCTGAAAAGCAGTGTAGCGCTTTCATAACTCCATTTTCCGAAATAAATTGCGCCTTTAGGTCACAGAACTCCCCGGAGTGACATTTCTTTATGGAGATGATCCATGCCTGATGAAATATTTCAGACACTTTTAGCACCTCTAGTCTTCCACTGCGAGTCATTATAGTCAGCATTTACCAGTGTGTCCTGCTGTGTGGGCCGGCCGCCAAGTGCATTTCTCACTCGTATCGATGAGATGCTGTGCTGCTGTGTGTGGTGGTTGTTGTTCTCCTCCATGCCTAAAAAGGCAATATTTAAAACATGCTCAATGGAGGATATTTTCTCTTCTCTTACTGGGTTTTACAGCTGAAAACAGATGTAGAAGATCCGTCTGCCAGCAGGTGGAGAAGTTTGAAGGGCCTTTTGATCTTTTAGCCCCCTCCCCTGTCCCTCCTCTGTTTCTTGCCGCTTCTGAAGTGAGGGGTTCTTGCACAAACTTCATTCCACTCCACAGAGGGACAACATATGTTGGAGACCCGGCAGAGGCAGGGAGCAGACAGACGCTTGTGGAGGGTTATTTTCTTGCATCTTCAAGACAAAGTAGATGTTAGTTACAGTCATGGATGCATTATGTGTGGTGAACCCGTCACTCCTGACCCTGGTGCTCTCCCTTCATTTGCACTTTTCCCTTTTGGTCGGGGCCGCGATGGACTCCTGCTATGACGAAGACGGCATTCCCAGTCGCTGCATGCCCAAGTTTGAGAACGTGGCCTTTAACCGCACGGTTGAGGCGTCCAACGTCTGCGGTTCCACACCTGAGGACTACTGCATGCAGACCGGCTCCACGCGCTCCTGTCACTACTGTGACGCAAAAGACCCGGAGCTGAGTCACAACCCCAGCCAACTGACTGACTTCCACAGGAACGAGGAGCCCACGTGGTGGCAGAGTCAGTCCATGTTCTACGGCATCCAGCACCCCAATTCCGTCAATCTCACCCTTCACCTTGGTAAGACCAGCAGCTTCCAATTTGACTCACGTTTTCCTCTTTTCTTGTTTGATTGTGTGCCTTCTGTATTCTTTTCAATGAGCATCTTCACCTCATCTTGAAACTCCATGGGGGATGGGAGCTGTTAATTCAAAGCAGATGTTCTCAACAGCATACAGCTTAACATCCTTCAGTCTAGACTCATCTTTGCAAAACACCCCTTTAACCCAGACGCGGTATCTCTTCACACAAAGGCATTCATGGGAATTTTTTTGTGGGACTTTCTCTGAAGGAGGGCATTCAACTGTGGATGACGTATCTAATGAGAAACAGACAGTCGGCGCGAGGCTGGCCCCCTTAAATTCTCTCCATGTCCCAAATTTAACAAAGAATTCAGACACTTCAAAAAGCATTTTTAGTACTAAAGTAGAAAGATTTACTTAAAAAAATCTCCTTTGCTTGTCAGGCATTTGCTATTCTAAAAACAACTCTGCTTTAGATTAAATTTAGCAATTTTTTAAGTCCTGCAGAAAGACGGGAGTATCTGTTATGACGAGAGGGCCAGGCATTTCCATAAAATACCTTTGAAATTCAGAAAGTTACACTTTTTCAGAGAGGTAAATGTCATCAACCCCCTCCAGCGAGGGTAATAATCCTGCAGCCACAGACTTGGCGAGCACTTCCACTTTCATGTAAAATTAACTTCATTTTCTTGTCACTCCAGGAAAGTTTTCACAGAACTTTTTTATGGAAATGTTTGAAATGCATTCCCAGTGGAGTTTAGATGTTAGGCTATAAGAGGATCGATGCAATAAAAAAATATGAGTATGCTAGAAAAGCACTGAAACCATTAAGGGGAGGAGGTAAGACAGGAGGTAAAGACAATTACATTTTATGGGTTTGTTTTAAATTTCAAATTATTTCGAAAATTGACTTAGAATTTAGTACGACAAACCTTCAATCCAATAATGAAAGTCATTTCAAACTTCAAACGGTGCCATTTATTTGTTTTTATTTTATCTTTTTTGGTAACACTTAATAAAGCTTGTTGAGGAATCTTATAAACACATTAACAAACATTATTAACGTGTTTATAGGGTGTTAGTAAGACATTTATTAGCACAATAACCCAAATAAGGTTTCTTAACACACTTAGATTCATTAACATATAAAGTGAGGTCATTTTTAACAAATGTATTAAATATATTTATCAACACTACGTTAAGTGTTTTGCAGCATCTCAACTAAAGATTTTTTTGTCAATATACATTATATAAATAAAAAAACACAACAAGTGTACTCTCATTGGGGCAATTGTTCTTTTGTGTCTTATTTAAGTGTGATTTAGCCAATTTGTCCAAATAGGTAACATATGAACAGTTTAACTTAAATATGGGAAATTCTTCCAGATATAAAGGTAATTTAAATATCTTTTCATGCAAGAAATGTATTAGTATGCACAAATGTGTTTGCATTTTTAATACAACTTTCATAAGAAACACAGAATGGAGTTGGTTAAATCAATAGAGAATATATGGCTGCCAATATTTACCTTTTTATTTTACTTTGAAGTACCCTTAAATAAACATTTTCTCAGACCTAAAAGAAAAAAAATGCTGTATTCATCCCATTTACTGTCCCAAGCATGTATATTTTCTAGAAGTTCCGAACTTACTAAAGAATAAATAAATGAAATAAAATTTCAGTTAAAAATGAAAAACAGAAGCTGAATTGAATTATGCATTGCGAAAAAAATCCAAGTTACCCCAACTTAAAATAATTTGTAACATGGCTGCCTTAAAATTTTGATTAAAGCTGACAAATTATTTAATTTACAATACGTTTCCCCAAGTTACAAGATCAAATCCATATCATTTATAGATTTGTTTTAGAAAATATATATTCTTAAGTTAAATAAACACGTTTTTTGCTATACCAACTACAATAAAAAGTGAAACAGTGGATCAATTAACAAAAGCTCAGTATTTTTTTTTACTCTTAAATATATTAGTTTTCATAAAATTACATTTTTGACTGGAGTAAACCATCAGATGTATATTTTAATTAGATGAAAACAAATTATTCTAAATGTAACAAATTACAGAACTTTTGTTAATTGAATGCAATGTCTTCCTGCAGTGTAAGGAAGTCAAGTATTCTCAACTCACTGATTAATTCTAAGTAAGTAAGGTTAGCTCAGAAGTAATTTAAAATTACTTTAAGAAAGTGTTGGCCTGATTTAAAATTGAGCTAGAATGACTTCACTTGTATTGTTGACTCAACAAAAATACTTGTGAACTTGATTTTCTTAAGGTGGAAGAATGTATAATTTAGTTTAATTATTATAAATTACAATTTTGAGGCAAAAA
>NC_050523.1:7015309-7016887 GCF_002922805.2 Oryzias melastigma
TTTCCATGAAATTATTGTGAAATGATGCTGCATCCACCAGGTTAACCATTTAAAATCAGTTATATAGAATGAATGCCCTCATAGACTACATGATGTGAAAAAATTTAATCAAATTGAAGCAGCTTCCTGTTCCCACAACCCAAATCCTCTGGATATTAAGGCAAAAATTTATTTGGCTCCAACTTAAAATATTTTCCTTAATTTAGATCCCCTGCCTACGATGCAAAAGAAGAGATCTTAAAAGATAAAAGTGGTAGAAAATGTCACAGCTCTGACCAGAAAGGAGCGGTTGCATCACGTGGTCCGAAAACAGGAAGAGCACCCATGAGATGGAGAATATTGATTTCCAATAACAAGCAGATGTCTGAGTGTGCTTTTGCTGTTTATAATCTCCAGCTGCTTCTTTTCCTGGAGAGATTTGCCACTGCCGCTCCTCTAAAACCATTCTTAGGGCCGTCTGGAGGCTTTGTTTGAATCTTAAGACACTTGCATGCCTTGTCTCTCCAGGACTAAATTGACCCTTGCTCCTTCCAAACATGTGTTCTCCTACACTCACTCCCTCTGAGGCTTTCCGTCTTAACTCTGTATTTCTAAATGAGTGATGATTAACTTTTTATCAGACAAAATGTCATGTCATTGGATAGCCCTAAATTATGCATGTGTGGCATGCTTTGAGTGCATATGAAAGCGCTGCGGTCCATCTGGGCTGCTCGTGGGGGGGCGCCGTCTATGCGACTGCTTTCTTTCGCCTGTCCAAACAAAACAAGATCTCTCTGAAGGGAATACAGGCAAATGCTGGGATGATAAACACAGCAGCAGGATGCAGGGACACAAACTGCAGCTTGGTCTGTAGTGAAGGAGGAAAAAAAAAAGGTAGTGGGGGGGAGGGTTGAGCTTCTTCAAGGGGAGTAAACAAAACATACCAAGGAAAAAAGGGCAGGAAAGACACAAAAATAAAAGATTTTTCTAAAATTCCAATTTGCCAGAAGAGAGGTCAGGATTTTCCCACACAGATTTGCTGTGTAACACACACGCACACTCATCTGCATACACTTGCGTCTACAGCTGGTTCTCATTGAGTGGCGTCAAAGAAAACCCAACATCCTGCCTCTGATGTTAAATAATGATAACTGTGCCACAGTTGGTGTGGCTCCTTTGAAGCCAGATGACTGGATCACAACTACAACCTAATCCCCCAATAATAAATTCATTTTGAATCTTTGGAAATGCGCATCCTTGTAAAATAAATCTGCTTGTGTGTTTATTAGGAGGAATCGCTAAACTTCTAGCTTACAGAATAAACAAAAGTCGCGGAGGTATACAATATTTGGGGGAAGTTTAGTCTCGGTCTGAGCAGCTGTGTTAGTTTGACATGGTGACTCAGAGCAGGTCAGACTTTGGTTTACATCAGCATTTTATGGCCTCATTGCTTCATGATGTTAAGAGTTTTTTGACTTGTGCAAATCTTACAATAGAATACACTACAAATGGGTTCCTTTCATCAAAAATGTTTAAGTCCATCTATGATTAAAATCCCTTTATGGATTAATTTATATGCTTAATATATATATAAGTTTG
>NC_050523.1:7016986-7023288 GCF_002922805.2 Oryzias melastigma
ATATATATATATATATATATATATATATATATATATATATATATATATGCTTAATATATATATGTTTAATATATATATATAAATGTTTAATATATGTACATATATGAATGTCACTTTTTTTTATGCTACATTCAGGTAACTTTAGTACCTAATGCCTGGTTCACTCTAGATGCAGAAGCGAAACAGATACCGCTTTAATCCGGCGCCCTTGTTAACCAATGTTGTGGTTCACACCAGGCGCGGAGCGACACAGTCCTTCTTGGAAGGCTTGCACTGTGCAGGTGTATCATTTCGCCATCTGGACTGTTTTGTGCGCGCCGCTAGTGACCTGCGTCAAATTTGGCAGGAAGTTGCATCAAATACATGAGGAAATCAGTTTTCTCTTCAAAATATAACCAATATTTTTACAATAAAAACACTGACAAATGCAATCATGTTTTAGTATCTAAAAAGACTGCAGAGATCGATGAAAATGAACATACAATCTCAACACAAAGATCAATGTAGTGGGCTGACTCCGGAACGGGGGTCGGGCTGGGATTGGGTGTGAAAAAAAAAAAAAAAAACTGAGATTCAGAGAGCAGTTCTTAGCAGAAACATGGGGTAATATTTTTAAGTTATTAAGTTACCCATGATGGAAAATATAAAAGAAAAAGCTCTAGCAGAACCACCTGTTTTTTCAAATTTTTGTTTATAATTTTTATTTATGATTCTACTTTAAATTTTATTTTTTTATTGAATTCTGTCATATTTTTTTCCTGACTCGAGAGCTGCCCCGGAAAAATTACAATGTCCTTGTTTTCTTAACATGTACAAAATGGCAATAAACTTTTAAACAAAAAAGTTTGTTATTGTCTGAGAAAAACTGAAAATAAAATGCCATTACTTTTCTCTCACTTTATTATTTCAAGTGACATGTAACTGAATCATCACAAATGAGAGACATTTCTTTAAAGAGCACAACAGCTTTAAGTTTCTTAGTAGGAAAATATGTTTTTGCACAAAAAGTTCAGCAATAAAAACAATATAAGATACACTTTTCTATCGCTCACACAAAATGCATCCTCATTTCTCTCTGCACTATATGGACGTATGGTTTGGGCCCCCTCTGTGTCACTTTTTGACGTTTTGGGTGTCTCCAACTTGTCATTTTTTGATGTGCTGGCTGTTTGCATTAAATCAGGGGTCTCCAACCTCCAGGCCACGGACCGGTGCCGGGCCACAGACACTAATCAGGCGTCTAACCATCGGGATGCGAACTAGTACCTACCCTAACCCAGTAAAGCACCATAACCCAGTACCGCCCTGAGGGCTGGGGATCCATGATTTAGAGGGAACACGTCAAAAAACGACAACCCCAAAATGACCCAAAACATCAAAAAAGGAACACAGAGGGGGCCCGAAACATACATCCATATATGAAGAGTTGGGAGTGAGAATGTGTTGTTCATTTTTGTTCTCATTGTTGAAACTAAATTAAAATATTTTCTTTTAAAAGAACATTCTTAATAGTTGTAGATCATGGGATTGCCACAATATTAGTCAAATTTAATCTACTTTTTTTTGCCAAAAGGTGGTACCATGAGGTCTGGCAGTACTCTGAACTCAAGAATGTTCTGGAAGTGAAAAATATTACTTGGAACTGGACTGTAAACCATGACCCGTAGGTCGTTTTTCAGAACATAAAATTAGGACCAGACTTGTGTAACCAAACAGCTGGTCATGATTTTGTACATTTCAATTCATTTAGTTTATTTAAGAAGCTCCATTAAAATAGAGGATGTCTCAAAGACAAAACTAAAAATAATAATAGAGTTAAATTTTTTGGTACAGTTTTAATCCAATTGAGTCCAGATAAAAAGGGAAAGAACACTTTAAATTGTATCCAATTGGCCTATAAAAGTGACTGACAGCTTACATCAAAGGTTTTTCCCTGTACTGAACAAGTAAAAGACAAAAAAAAAAATCCTTTTTGATTTAAAATTTAGGCAGAAACCTGCAGCACAACCAGAGGGTGACCATCTGCCATCACCAGTTAGGTCTGAGAGAACAGGAAAGAGACAGACACAAATATGCAGGAACATCTGTAGTAAGGCAAACATTCAGCTGCACCAATCAGAGGAGAGAATGCAGAAGCAGAAACAGAATCCATGGAAAATCTGTTATAGAACAAAACAAATAAATTAGTTTTTGCAGTAGTTTGGGATGAGGAAGATGATGAAAACTTTTGCTGTACAACGAAAGACATTAGTTAACCAACGATGGTAAGAGGACACTTGTCTGGCAATGCTGAGCAGCAATTCGCTGAAAATACTCTTAAAACAGAAATAACTCAAATCAGAACAGTTCAGCAAGTTACCACTAGGGCTTGGTTTACTAGTGTGTTGGTCCTTGATGTTCCTAAAATAACCGTAACGTTACATTCACACCAGCCCCCCCCAAAAAATGTTTTCATGCAACCACTTCCAATGAAAAGTCTATGTAAACCTACGTAAATAAGCGCTTTAGATTTGTTTATTTATTTAAAGAATTTTTGCTGTATTTTTTTAGTTTGTTTTGGCTCTTACACAACTTGCCAAAAATCAAACAGCCTCTGCTGTGCCCTCATAACCACATGAACTTCCACTGTTATTCCCATATTGGCTAATGAATACATTAAAGATTGTGGATCACAAAGATGATTCACGAATCATTAAACTTTAACCAGAGAAGCCCACAAATATCTTTTGCAATTAGTCTGCATTTCATCACATGGGATATCAAGCGCATCTTCCATCTTCTGCATCTTTTATGTTTTTGCCTCAGCAGGCCTGAGCTCACCTCACGCGGGGCATAAATGAAAGCTAAATGATGGTAGGACTCCTAGACAGAGGACGGCATTAGGCATTTCTGGAGAGACAAAGACGCCTGGCTCTGACTTGGCATCGGGAAGCAACAGATGCCATTATGGCCGTATGAGCGCGTGGCAACACTCTGAATGTGCAGAGTGGTGGATGCTCAGTATCTAATGATGCAGATGAAAACACCCAGGAGTGCAGTGAAGATGCCTGTTAATAGAGCTCCAGCGTCCTGGTCTCAGAATGACTTCAGCTGTGTCTGCGCGGTTAATCCCCTTTCAAGTCGAACAATATTTAGCAGATTTTTCTTCATGCTCTCACACTGAGGAGGCATTACTCTGCAAGTTCCCCTGATATGACTCCAAGATCGCTGATGGAACCATCTACGGAGAGCAAACATGGCAGCACTTAATCAAAAAGATGGGGAATCTAAGTTTACTTTAAGATTAGGGATGAAAATGTCAGCTCTCTCACAAAACCAACAGCTTTACCATTTATCTGCTACCCTACCTTGTTCTCGTTGGGAGCATTAGAAAGATAATTAACTAATTAATTAAAGCCTAGTCAAGGTGTTAAATGCAGACAACATATGAGCGTAAGTGTGCACATCCCTAGCCTTTTATTTGCCTAATTAAGCTGCACCAGCTAGATTTGCTCCATAACTAATCATGCAATTTGAAAAAACTACGCCTCTAACAATTACAAATACAACCCTACTTAGTTGGATTTAAGCATCCCTTAACATTACCCCAAAGTAAGAGCAATTTGCAGAAATTTTCACAAAACTACCTTTTCATTTTATAGATTACACCAGAAGAACAAAAAAATCCAATAAATCATCTGGTATGGGAACTGTTGGGAAATCATATACATTAGGGATGACACACAGGAGTTGTTAATGAAACACATGGACTGTTATACCTTTAAGTTTTCTACTTATAGCAGTGCAGAATAGGTATGGTTTAAAGCTAATTATTACACACTAAAATTAGCCAAGTATAATATATATATATATGTATCCACTTTTATTGATACTATTAAATTGTTTTTCGTTTTAGAACAGAGACATTACTAACTCTTGTCAACCTCTCTAATATGATTTAGAATCCTGTACATTTTTAAACCAATAACTTAATCCAGAACTTCTCCTTCCTATGATTTTTGCCCCTATTATCCTAATATTGGTCATGATTAATTTGAGAAATTTCTGATTTGATTTTTTTGACTTCATATTAATTGAACACTGAAGCCATTGCTTATTTAATTCATCTACTCTTCCAGGATTGTTTTTTCTGCATGCACACAGAACATTACCTTATCAACTATCACTTTACTGCAAATTAATCAGTATTTTTTATATAGTGATCTTGGAGTTTTAAACACCATTACTTGTCTCTGTCAGGCAGGTGAGAATCCAGATGCAAGAAACAATCACAAGAAAAAGTAACAAAGTCACAACAAAACACATCACTAATTGTGCACAGTCACCAAGAACTAGGCATGAAACAGAACAAGTAAACACTGAAGGCTCAGGGAGAGTTCCTTCAATACTGTGTGGCTAATTAGAAAAGTGCAGGCAGCTGTGACTGCTCCACAGGAGCCACAGGTGGATGGGCGGAGTCACAGCCAGCCTGCACAGAAACCCGAGAAAATGCAGATGTTAGCGTAAAGTAATCAACCACATCAAATTATAATATTATAAGCCCAAGTCTCCAGTATCATTATTTTTTAAAGAATTTTTAGTTCTCAAATTTTTCTTTTTTTCAGAAATTTTCAAGCATGTTTTTTGGATCCTCCTGAGTTTTTATTTTCCATTTTAATACTTATACCACAGTTTAAATTAAAACTACTCTAATTTATCATGTGTTGTTATAATTTGATCTATTTTGTATGGCAAATACTCTTTATTGGGTATATTATATATAATTTCCCGGCAAATGTCATGGTGTAACTTTATAGCGAAAGTATTCTATGGCTAAGGACTCACACAATTACTTATTATACTATATTACTAAATTACTATATTATACTTATTACTAAATTATTAATTATTTTTAAATTTATTATGTCCCCTTGCAACATAATTTGAGGTTGTGTATCTATCTAGTGAATATATAATTTATATTAAATAAAAGTGTGAATCTGTGGGTTTGGTAGCATCAAATGAGGGAAATGATAAAAAAGGAAAAGAGTTCTAACACATTTTTGAAAAGTCTTGACTTAGGTTAAACTACAAATTAATATTTCATGGAGAACCAGTAAAGCTGCCACAGCAAAGTGAAGTCTGTTAGTATAATAATAAAATTCATGGCACTACCAAAACTAAGACCAGACAAAGAGACAAATTAACTCAAAAATGAAAATATACTGATTTCACTTTTGTATTTAATGTTTAATGTAGTTTTTTTCAGTTACAAACTGTCTTATAATCCAATAAATTCAAGCTTCAAGTATCACCATTAGTACTACTGTGCACTACAAATTAAAGAACACATTTTTTCGCATTATTTTTGTTGTTGCAACGGACACATAATTTTTAATAAACAATTTATTTTTTAGATTACCTGTTGTTAGTGATCAGAGGGAAATTTGAATTGAGAACAATTAATAAATAACTAAATAAACCCACAATCTTCAATTTTTTATGAATAAGTTTTGGAGATGTTAATTTCAGATTGAATTCATACTGCAATTTATACTTTTGGCCCATTTTGAGTTTGACACACTGTTACAAACCAATATAACCAATATACAACTCTGAAATAATGATTATATTAATAAAATATTGGGTTGTGAATTGAGAAGCCTGTCTGTCTATTGGTTCATTGAGCTTTAGGAAACGATTCCTACTCCCACATTGGCCCAGATTGTCAGAAAACGAATCTGTAATTTGCTTTGGATGAGCAATCCTGCTAAATACTTTGTTTTTCCTCCAGGGAAAGCTTTCGAGATAACCTACATACGCCTGAAATTCTACACCAGTCGACCCGAGAGCTTCGCCATTTACAAACGTACGGAGGAGGGGGGCCCTTGGTTGCCTTACCAATACTACAGCGCCTCTTGCAAGACGACATATGGGAAGGATGCCAAAGGTTATATTCGCCCAGGAGAGGATGAAAAGACCGCTTTGTGTACTGACGAGTTCAGCGATATCTCCCCCCTGACTGGAGGAAACGTGGCTTTCTCCACCCTGGAAGGTCGACCCAGCGCATACAACTTTGACCAAAGCTTGGGTTTACAGGTGAGCATTTATTTACTAAAGTATTTGGCTCTGAAACGCTTTATTTGTGTGCAAGTTTAATGAAGAGGGGAGAATAACTTCTAAGTAATCGTTTTCCAAAAGAAATTCAACGTTTCCTGTAAATTAAACATAAAAATATTAAACATGTGTTTTTAATGAATTATATTTCAAAACTTAGTAGATTTATCAGAGTGAGGATGATATCTGATGTTGGCTTTCTTTGA
>NC_050523.1:7024768-7051820 GCF_002922805.2 Oryzias melastigma
GCTTTTTCCAAGTTTTTGTTATTTAAAAAAGTATTTGTGTTTAAACACATAAAAATCATAAAATCTATTTGCTTTACACTCAAAAGGAGAATAAACTAGATATGGTCTGTTAAGAAAAGTAAATATTCCCAGAATCAGGTGTTGCTAAAGTTTAAAAATAAAAAAAAGTTGCTGTTCATCTGTGTGTGTGTTCATGTTTATGTGGTTAATGAGGACACTTCATGGATACGCATCACACTATGAAGACCTATTAAACTGTGAGGACCCAAGGAATAAACAAAGGCTTGTCCCCACGATGCAGGGAGAAACTTGCTTCCCTAAACTTGTCCTTTGAGTAGAGAGAAACCAGTGTGTGTGCTCGCAGTTGAAACTCTTGACAAGGTTCGACTGGACATAAAATAATTGGAAGCTGCATGAAGCTTAGAAATTGTAATGACACTAAAAATATTAAAATAACATAAATTTTATCATAGCAGCAGTATAATAGCTATATAAGCGTGAAAAACAAGGCTCTACAACAACCTACAAAAAAAAACATTAATCCAATCATTAAAACCTTGATCTCGGTGCTTAATAAAGATGGTACTTCATTTTTTTTCCATAGCAGTGCCAATTTTTAGAAATTAAAATGCATCTTTTCAAAAACCAGAACAAAAAAGAGGAAGCCCAGACATGAATGAAGGGCAGACAGACCTAAAGGCAGGGCTTTTAATAAACTACTTAACTTGTTTTGATCCACTCTTGCCTTTTACTTGCTCAATACAAGGATTAAAAATAAACTGAATTGAATCCTACATCAGAAAAAAAGGCATAAAAAGCTAACTGAGGGAAAACTATAACATGCACTTTTACAAAAACTAAAACAAATACAATAAAAGGTAGTACAAATAATAAAAAAGTAATTCAGAAGACATAGAGGAACTATCAGTTTTTAAAATAAATATATTTCTATGCTTTAATGCTGCACTGGAGCCTGCTTTGTTATATCCTCATAGCCACTATTACATCCCTCAAACAGAAGGCATGCTTAGAGAGGGAAAGCTTGTTAACAGCGCCATATAACCTGCTGTAAAGTTTATAACAGCCTGTGATGCTCCAAGACATAAAACCTCTTCACTTCACAGACTTTTAGACAAACAAATATCCTGTAGCAGTTCATGGATATGCATTTCTGAGAGCATTTTCAAAGCAGGGGGAAAAGTCTTATGTTAAGTTTAGCTCTGATTAACTTTGATGAAGCCTTGAGAGGACTGTGCTGAATTAATGGCAGCCTCTCGAGGGCCAGTCAGGAGGGGGGAGGGCCCAGTAAAGCATGCTTAAAGTGACTAAATAAAGCACTTAATGCAGCCACTCCTTTTCCTTTGACAGAGCTAAAAACGATGCACACATGCATCAATCCATGCGTGTTAAGTGTGTCTCTACTTAAATTGAAAAACTTTTCCAGACTTCCATGATTAATTACTGAGGATCTTTGATGTTTATCAGTGGCTTTTTTTGCTGTTCGGATAAATTACTGTGTGCAGCGTTATTAGCACGACCCTGTCTTTCTTGCAATTACTTGCAAAGCACAAAAAATGGAACCTACAGGACTTTTACGGTGCATACATTTTAATATAATTTGAAAACTAATGAAACAGAAACATAGAATAATTGTTCAGCAACTAGGAAGATATTAGAAATGTAGAAAACATGTGTTTTCCCTAATAACAAAGTATAAAAATACAGAATTTTTGTTGTTGTTAAAACAAACTAGTTAGCAACATTGGATTTAGATAGGACAGGTGGAATTTAAACAAGCCAAAAAAATGAGATAAGAATTTACAGAAATCTGGGGAAAAGAAATACTACACGTGGATCAACAAATTATGTGTAAATCCAGGGAACTATTGATAATGAGAGTCAAAATCTAGCTGGACTGACCATTGTGTTAATGTAAGATGCTGTTTTCTGATCAGGTCAAACACAGGACCGGTTGAGAAAAGATTGTTTTTGGAGGGGATTTGTAGGATAATAACCTAAGAATGGTGTTGAGTAATTTGACATTTTTTGTGCTTGTTTTTATGTTTCAATATCTGCAAAACATCCTCACAATTTAAATACCATCTAGTTTTATTTATTAATTCATTTATTTATTCATTTGACGATTCAGATTAACCTTGGCTCTGAAGTACATTTCGATGTTTAAAGGGCCTATATCATGCAAGATCAACCCCTTAACTATTTAAGTGTATTATAATGTTCGTTACTCCCAATAAACAACCCAAAGCGGTATTTTAATCCATTCACACATTCCTGAGTATTCCTCTAAAAACCTAAGCTCTAAGAACCAGCCCCTTCTAACCAATGAAAATGAGGGGGTTCTCACGAGCTGATGTCACAATATGAGAACAGCCCCTTCCAGGAAGAGTCTGCGCTGCCAGCACCGCCCCCAGCCTAAAACAAACGGTGTTAGTGGTGTAACACTTTTAAATCCAAAATACAGTATATCTTCCAATTGCGTCCTACCCACCTGTCACAAACAGGTTGACACTTATGGTTCCACTTGCAGCAGATTTATTAGGTTAGCCCACGAAGCTAAATCAGAGTCAGACAGATAGAGGTGAGTCACAAGCATGGGATCAGCCAAGAAGAGACTAGAGGTGTCAGAGTCCAGGCAGACAATCATAGAATAGGCAGGGTCAGAAACAGAAGATCAGGTCTAGACAGAAACATTTGGTAATTTAGGCAGGGTGGCACAAAACAATGCTTCACAAACAAGTTTCCTGTGGGTGATTGACAAATGAAAGTCAGCTAAGCGGCACCTGGGGAGTGTGCGCTGGGGTTGTTGGGAGATGTAATGTGTTCAGTATTCTGGAGACGGCTCCCGCCAATGACCAGAGGGGGAGACAGAACTCCTGACACTACCGGGTCGAACTCGTATTTGTTACTTCTCCTTTAAGACACTCCTCCCGCCCCCGGGTCGTGCATATTTGTGCAGACGCACAGACACAAGGTGTGTTTGTGTTGTGAACCAGTGTAGCGATGGCCGGGGCAACTAAAGGGAGAGAAATAGTATGCACGTCCGTCTCTGCAAAAGTTTGGATGTTGTTTGTCTTCATGGGGTAAACACATGTTGTCATGAAATGGATGGAGTGGTAGGCGGAGCCTTAGAGAAGTGTCTTATTTTCAGGTAAGAAAAAACTCACAAAAATAATTTATTCATTGTGCCACAGGAAATATTTGATCATATATTTGGATACAGATTACTCAGGAAGGCTTATGGTATAGGCCCTTTAAAGAAATGGAGACATTGTTGTCACTGAAATTTGTGATGTAACACGATGCATTTTTTTTAAAGCTCACAGCTGCACATAACCCAAAATGCGTTCGTAAAATTTATCATATATGAATGATTCGTCTC
Organism: Oryzias melastigma; assembly: GCF_002922805.2. Lineage (NCBI taxonomy): Eukaryota > Metazoa > Chordata > Actinopteri > Beloniformes > Adrianichthyidae > Oryzias > Oryzias melastigma. The sequence continues at coordinate 7,028,169 of NC_050523.1, forward strand.
ATTCTTCTGTCTTAATAAGGAAAAATGACACTTTCCCAAAGATGACCTGAGCAAGAGTCAGTAACACAATAAGGCTGCTGGCAGAGAGAAGAAGCGACAACAATAAATGACCCCAGCATGAGTGATATGATAAGAAAACCTTTTTTAGAAACCCTACCTCTGTCAAAATGTGATTCAGGAGGAATGTGGACAACATATCAACCTCCTATGGGCCATTTTGTTTCTTTCCAATGTTCCTTACTGCAAGCTGCTATTTTTGTTCTTCGTCTCACAATAATATCAGCAGTAAAATCTTCCCATGGAGGAACTTTAGACGGAGAATTAGGTTACACTGGTGACATTTAGGCTCTTATCAAAGAGTGTGCATTAATGATTTTGCTGATTGACTATTTTCCTAAAGGTTGGATTAAAAATATATCAACCAAAGCTCGACTGGCACCTCTGAGACAAAACCTGTCCTCCTCCACATCATTAAATAAGACGGGAAACTTGGGAATTGTGAATAGCATGAGGTGTAACCTAGCATGACCGTGATCTATCTGAACCTGAGAGAAGGAAGCGTTGAGACACAGAGAGAGACTTCGTATATTCCCCTTTATCCACATCTAATTTTTCCACATTAGTTTTATGAAAGTTAGAGAGTCAGTACATTTAAGGAGCATTCACATCAGTGTAGGTCACAAATGGTTACTTTAAGGAGTCTGCTTTGTTTTGGCAAATTTGAAAAGATATTTGAACTCTAGTTAATATATAAAATTGGGTTTTGTTTTGATGTTTGAACCCTCCCAGGAAAAGCATCCAACCAACCAAAGGACAAAAGGAATGATTGCAATACAAGAACCCCAAAACATCTGTAATACAGTGTTACCCCGCTTATTCACGTTTCATTATTTGTGTCATGTGATTCATCAGGTTTGTCACAAAAACTCTGACAGCTTAAGATGCTTGTATAAAACTTTTGCGTCCAAAGGACGTGCACTGGTGTATCTCCGGGACCGGAGATAAGGAGCATGCTGAACCCTAGGCAACCGCCCCTCCTCTCTCCATACCCCATCATGGAGAAATGGCATCAGCTGACTCAAAGGGGGACGAAAAAAATCCTGATATGGTGAAGATGATAATGAAGGTGGATAATTATCATTCAAAGCATGTTTTTATTTTGAATGAAACTGGACTTTTCTGGAAGAAGATTCCCACTTATTTGATTAAAGAAGAAGAACGCGCTCCTGGATTTAAGGGACAGCGAGACAGAATGAAACTTTGTATCATAAAGACGTTTATTCGGAATAAAAAAAAAAGATAACTCTTTATGTTGAGCTGTAGTCCAATGTTCTTTGATAAATGTTTTACAAAGCATGACCAGAAGTCTTTTTGATGAGTACGCATCAGTAACGGATATTCTTTGGCTGCGGGATGGGGGGTTGAGACGGAGACAAAGGGGTTCTCCGTATTCGCGGATGTCTCCGGTCCCTAACTGTAGTATTGGAATATTATAATATGGAATACTGTAGTACAATATAATTTAAGAAAATTTAAAAATTAAACACTAGAGAACTGACAAATAGGTGCAAAAAACTGCAAACTAATTAATTGTTAAAATGGCATGTCCAGCAAAAGTCCTTAATTTAAACAAATGCAATTCCAATACAAAAAAAAATTTAAGTACAAATAGTAAATTATGAGAAAAAATAAATATCTCCTACAATATGGCTCCAACTTTTTCACCAATGCTCACAACGCATGAGGCTTCAACCTCAGTGAGCCCAATTGAAAAGTAGGCCTGCATCTTTTTGAGCTCAATTTAATCAAGAGCCACTTGAAGGAAAAAAAAAAGCCCTTATGCCTTCCCCTTTGAAATTGTCTACATATCAGGTTTTCTAATATTTTTTTGGTCAGACCTGGTTTTGGGAAATACTGTCCCTAAAAACCAGCTAAATGTGTAGTATTGGTCCACTCTCAAAGCTGTACTAACAAAACCAAAGCTGATGAAAGTTTAACCAGTCTGTATGAGGACACACATACTACCTGGCACAAAGAAAGATGATCTCTGTGACACAGCCTACCCAAATGACTGAGTTTTAAGATATTGCAAGACGAAAAGGTGCTGGAGCTCACAAAGGTACTCCACCTTCTGTTCCACCTCAGCACACATTTCTTTTGCCAGATGCCGCTTCCTGATAAAATGCTCCCTTTTCTCAAACCGCGGCTCTCTGGATGGGCGATGCTTCTGCAGCCTCCCGCAGAGTCAAAAGAATCAGCTTTTCTTGCAAGTGAATCCAATTTAAACTTGGAAAAGATGAAGGGTAGACAGCAGGGGTGAAGCGCCATCAGCTCTCCAGCGAATGCTAAACTGCACAGAGCAGCAGGATTAGCAAGGACATTTTCTGCTCATCTCCGCGATGTGAGGTTTCTGAGTGAAAATAGGAATTAAATGTACTATTGGATTAACTTTAGTGCCGTTATGGCTTTGGCACAATGTGTGGCAGGCTACTGTCAGTAAGACGACAAACATCCACACGAAAGAGGAGGAACTGGATTTGGCTCGAGAGATTCTTCTTCTTTTGCTCCGCTGGGACAACAATGAAAGGAAAGTGAATGAGAAAAAAAAATGTCTGTGGCTTAGCACGAGCTTCTTAACCCTCAGTCCTAAAAGACTTCCTTGGATTTCAGCACAAGAATCATCTCTCTAACCCATTATATCCTGCCTCATCTTGTTTTCTCTCCCGCCCGAGTGTGTATAACTCGCTTTAGCTCCTAGTCGGGTGCTTCTTACACTCTTTTGCTTGAAAAAAGTTGTACAAGTTTTACACGGACACAGAACTGCAGCCTAGTTTTAGAGCTAAAAGATTAATAAACTGTCCTTTCCTGATTAATCCCCTCATACTAGTCATCTTTAACTGTACTTTTTTGGCTTTCTTGTGTGTCTATGTAAGTATGGAGATTAGAAGCATGTCGGCAACAATTACTTTGGTTTACTGCATTAACTTAAATAAATTATTTTAAAAAGATTGTGGCATTAAACTATTAAAAATACATGGGAGGAATAGGAAAATAGGTAGTTAAGAAGTCAACTTTAATGTCCTAGAAGAAAAAAGTGTGACCAAGGTGTTGACAATTCCTCTAATTGCTAAAAGTCATGGATATTGAGAGGTATTAATTTTTAATCAAGTGAGATTTAATCTAATTTATCTGGAAAACCCAATAAAATTGACAATTATTGCATGTAAAGGGAAAAAAAGCTTGATCATCAAGACAGAACAAGTTTTTATGTAAAAAAAAACTTCTATTTTAGATATTTATAGCACAAAAATACCTGAATATATCTACTGCACACATTTTTTGCTTCCTAAAATCTTTAAAACAATTTAAAGCTTTTTTTTATTTACCCATCTCCATTACTGTTCCTGGAATCATGTTTTTTATTTTCCCATTTTTTATTGTTTTTTATCACTGAGTCATGTCTTAGAGATGTGGGGCTCTTCTGCAGGATGCTGAATGTGCATTTTTTAGGTTACTCTGGCACAACAGTCAAAGGAGAAACATTGGGTCATTTGTCACACATCTAGAAGTCAAGACTAAGACGTAATTTAGAACCTGATTCAAAAATCAGTATATGGCTGGGACTGAAAAGAGACTTCCATGAGGGAAGATAAATATGAAATACAATAACAACAAGAGTAAAAAGAACTAGAAAAAATCCATTGCCTCTGATAATGCTATATATATAAATATATATATATATATATATATGTATATACGCAATTATCTAAATTAAGTTTGTTAGGTAACCTATTTATGTCTAAGGAGAGTCAGTTCATGTACAGACAGCCGGCCTCTGGGCAGCACGGATGTGTTAATCACCCTGAGGCCAGACTACAAATGCTGTCGGCTGTATTTCAATATACTTTGGACAACATCCACTGTTTGATTATGAAGCTGTGAAGGATCAATATAAGCTAAGAATACATGGATCAGGTGGCAAATCTCTCAACAGAGCAGCCAAACACCCTCTCTCCCTCCTTCAATCCACCTCGCTCCCACTCTGCTTTACTTTTAAACAACAAGATGAAAGCAGCCGTAATAGACTGATCTCTTCTTCCATTAAAATATAAGACGGATCAATTGCACCATTTCTTTCATTACATCTCTCATTCCTCCTCTATTTTACGGGTGATGGCGCAGATGGGTGTTGTGAGCGGAGACAAAATCAAATCAGCCACCGTCTTTGATGCAGAGTCTGAGCTGGTGGAATGCAAAGGAGATCTCTTTCTCAGTGAATCACCAAAATGCAGATGGTGGAGCTTAGTGCTCCTTAGTGGTTGACATAGTGGTTCCCGCATGGGCTGCTAATACCGCATCTCAGCAAAGGCAAAAATGGAAATAAATGACAACAAGAGGAGGTCTGTTCATTGGTGATTTCTTTGTTTTTTTTTCCCTGGAGAATTTACAGAAACATTTCATTTTCAAATTAATCCTAACTAATCAATTTTTGCATTAAAGTCCCACTCTAATCATCTTTTGTAAAAGCGTTCCCAGTGGTCTTCTATTGTAATTATGTTGTTTCTTGTCCAAAACAAAAACCTGTGTTTGAGACATAGTTTCTGTAAGCGGCACGGGTTCCTCAGAAGTTCACTTCTGAGTTGTATTCCTGGAGTGGAGTAAGCCTGCACTAATTTCCCATCATCCCTTTATTTACACTCTCTCCCACTAGCTTACAGCCCCTGACAGCTCCAAGCTAACATTAGCATTTGGCATTTATTAGGACAGGCATTAAAATGGCTCACTTTATGCTAATTTCATCTGTTTATTTTATCTTAAGAATTGGAAGCCCTTTATTTTCTATCACATCAGTGTGAACCAACGTGATGTTTTTATTAGGTGACTAACAATTAATCTGTGAAATGATTTCTATTTTTAGAACCGAACCAGGTCAATCTGTCTTAAGCAAATTGTTTATCAAAAATATAATTGACCCATACGATCATTTCAAAATAAGATGAAGTAATAAATGAAAATACCACTTGGTTTATTTTACTCTATTGAAAAATGAGCAAAAAATGATGAATCCATCATTACAGTCCAACGTGTGGAAAACTTTGCAAAGACTTGTGACCATGAAGTGTGTTTATATTATTATTATTACCTATTGGAACTAAATTTGTGAATGGATTTACCATAAATTCTTGTTTAATTGTTTGTATACTTGATTATCTTACAAGAAACACAAGGAATCTGGAAAACTTCACCTGCACTGTTTAGATATTTATCTCTGAGTCGTGGGCCAAAAAAAGGTTATTATCAAGAAAATGTTTGATCAAATTCTATTCTATTTGTTCCTTTCAAAATAAGAGATGAAGAGAAGTCAGTTTTCTAACCGTAGTGTGAAGTTAGTATGTGTTTGCCAACAAACAGCTGCAGAATGTTTGTCAAATTAATCAGGTAGGTTTAATTGTTACAGTTCCAGACACTTTTTTTTAAATAAAAATGTAGTTTCTCTCGTTTTATGTATAAAAAATAAATTTAGAAGCCACTATGATATTATTCTGTTTCTTTGACAATGTAGCTTAAGCGTTTTTTTTAATCTTTCATTTATTTTTCTTGCATTTGTGGTTACCCCAAGAAAAAAAATGACTCTAAATTTATATAAACATAAAGTATAACATGTATTTAAAATATTGTAAGATAGTTATATCTTGAAATATTGCAAATATTAAACATTCAATATTAAAAATACCCCAAAAAATACAATTCTGATAAAAGCTAATTAGTTATTTTAGATAGAAAAGGAACAAATTATCTACAAATAATCTGAAATCGAAAGTCTGATTAAGAAAGGCAGATCATCTCGAACGTTTTGGTGGTGATTTTCCCATTTAAAGTTTTCCAAACAAAAGGCAAGACAAAGAGAAGATTTAAAAACCAGTGAAATCAATTCTGAGGCGGAGTGGAAGGCCGTCACACTCCTGCCACACTCTGTGTTGAATTACCTCCTTGAAAGTGTTTCCGTATGCCTTCCACTGTCTGAACTGACGGCTCTCTTGTTTGCTGTCAATCACGCCGGTGCAGAAACCACAAGCTCTGCCTTTGAACAGCAGAGAAAAGCTGCCTGTTTCATCAAGCGTTGCTTTGTTGGAGCAAATTACTACGAAATTATCAACTTTTCCCCAATTTGAAGTTCAAAATATATTCTTGTAGGCTTTTCAAGCTAAAGTGAATCTACTTTTTTCAAATACACTTGAATAGTACTTTAATTATTTTATATAAGTGACATAAGCAGCACCAAAAATCAAAGTAAAACATTTTTTTTATAAAGTTACGTTCAATGAATTTAATACTTTCTGTTCTGTGCATATTAAAGTGTTCCCTTGGAACAGAAATGCTGCAGTTTAGTTATTAATATATAAATATTCCTAATGTCATTATTTGGTAATGTGGTCTGTTTGTGCCAGAAGGCATTTGGTTTGCCTTCAACTCAGAGTGCATCGCGGGTTCACATCAGTTCATACACCTTATGAGTCACATCCGAGTTTCTCTGGGACTTCTTGTAGTTCAGGGAAAGCATTTATCCAAATTGAAACCAGGACTGGATGCATTGTTTTTCTATTTCATAGTAGAAGATTTTTGATTCTGGGAAATTTACTCAAAAGATGTAAAAAAGAAAAACAAAAGTCACATCTTGTGGCCATGAAAACACTGACAACCAGAAACTTGAAGATTCTGATCAGCTGGAATTTATTTATTTAAAGGCAAATATCCAAGTCATTTCCAGAGTTTTACTTTGGAATTCATTTCATGTTTCATGACAGAAAAGATCTGAAAAATAATCTTGTTTCAAATACATTTTAATGATTTTCATTAACTTGAAACTCATTTGTAACTTCAACAGCAATATATATATATATAATTAAATAATATCAATTGATGAACAGCTAAGTTTAGTTTCTGTGAAGTTGAACTACTTAAAGACCTATTCAGATAAAAATAATATTTTTAACATGTTCGAGGAATTTTTCGGATGATGGAGGGCTCATAAAAGGAAAAGTTGTTCACTTTTTCATATTTATTCAGGAGATTACACGTCTTTACAGTTTGAAAGATGCTGATTTAAAGCTAATAAAGTTTGTTTTTTTATCTTTTATTTAGAAATTCTTACAGTTTTAATTTTTCGTCTTAATCGTGTGTACATAAAATCAATATTTCTCTTTTTTTATGATTTTTTTTGTTTGTTTTCGTTTTCACCATTTTTTCATTTCTGGTTACCGGTTCTCAATTTTGGTTTTCATCTATTTTTATTTTTTTTTTCTTAACAAAAGACATCTTTTTTGTCTATTTTCTGCCTGGAGGTGGTTTTTGTTCTTTTCCACTTCCTTTGTTTGTTGGTTTTGGAATCATGGAAACCTTTTGCTCTCCCTAAAGAATTGCAGAAAAAGCTTCTTTTTCGTGTTACTCCGTAGTTTAGCCAACATTAAAACTGATATTCCATGCAGCCGATATTTGATATCCCATTAGTAAGTATAAATAAAAAGTAAATGGCGAGAACATCTTGGTTTTGTTTAGATCACAGCTGCACTGCAAACAACCAGTTTCTTTTGATGAAATGATCTGAGATTGTGGATTAAGCCATTTTTTTCCCCTCATAAATGCGAACAGATATTAGAATAGCACAGCACCGTTCCCCAGACCAACTGCACTGAACTAGCAGTGAGAGTCAACAATTACCAAGCAGCTGCCTGCAGGTAATGAGCCCAGGAAGAAGAGACATCCCTCCATTCAAACGGCACATCAGTAACTGGACGCCCATCTCAGATCCGCCGGCGATGGGAGCATATTTCCTGAAAACACCTTGATCTTGTTCCTGGTGTGAACACAAGGAGGTTGTGGCCATTCTGCGAAACAACATGACTGTAATTGGAAAAGTAAACCTGTTGATCTCCATGTTAGAGACGTTGATCTCCAGACTGAGCAGGAATTGACATTTTAAATGCAGATGTTGCGTTTTGATCAGTGGTCTCCTGCATTTGAAGGCAACGCCTACTCCTGCCAGCAAACATCATCTCCTCCGTCGCAGAGTCCTGCGTCTCCTGTGTGGCTCGTTATCACTTCCAGCAGACTGTTTGGTTTCCTACAGGAAGGGTCTGAGCTAACGCAAATCTTAAAAGTATGCAGACTGTCATGCTTGTTAGGTTTCCTTCTCAGTGTGGTCTTAGCAATAAGGAGAAACACTGATAGAAGTCAAGCATAATGTATGGATTTAGTTAGATATTTTTTTTAGTTTGATTTCAGAACAAAAGAAGTCATATTACCCAATTGTCATGAATTAGATTTTTCCTCCTTGTTGCTGATATTAAATATGTTTTTTGTTTTTTTTTGCTGTCAGTCTTTCATGCCATGAATACGAGGGACTCTTAGGACCAGTTTACAAACCAAAAAGATGTAAATTACGACTTTAAATCTTGTAAATTTACAAGAAAAAGTCATAACTGTTAAATTACAAGAATAAAGTTGTATATTTATGATTTAACCTTTGTTAAATCATAAATGGGGTCATTTACTGGGGTCCAGATGACCCTACCCTTACATAGATGTGTGATCCCTCCCATGACAAAGGTGGACAGGATTTAATGTCTGCCATGGACACCAGTGAAGATGGAAAATAGTTGAAGAAAAAAAAAAGTTAATCACGCCGTCTTGTGGGGTCCAGATGACCCCACTTTAAATGTAAATATGCCGAGTATAGAACAAGGATTAAATAGTCACAGGCTAAATCTGTGACTTTTTTCTTGTAAATTTATGACTTTTTTTCTCTTAAATTTATGACTTTTTTATGTAAATGTATGACATTTTTCGGTAACACGATAATATTTATAGTGTTATTGAGAATATTGACTACTAAAGTCAGAACATTGTCTACAAAAACCATATTAGTAAACTGGTAGTGAGCTTGATAAATGATTCTAAAGTGTGGAGTGTTTTACCATAAAAGCATAAAACTTGTAAAATGAAACTTTTTTTATATACCACTGAAAATGAAATATTCTAAAACACTTTGTAAAATCACTTTTAAGCTTTAATGAACATTTTCAACAAGTGAGAAAAACTTTCTGAACTCTGTGAGACTCTAAACAGATAACAACTTTTTAAAAAACAAACTTTTAAAGGCAACAATAACACATAAAGCCACCAAAATATTCCTAATTTTTACATTCACTATTTTCCAGAAAGAGTTACAAAATGCGCAGATTTCCTTTATTTAGCTTAATATTAATAATTTGTTCTACGTATACGATGACAATAAATGTAACAATAAGCATCATATTAACACATAATAATAATAATAATAATGCTTGTAAATGTGTTAACTTAGAAATTAATAAGCCTTATTAGGTATATTACACCAATAAATGTTTTACCAACACCTTATAGGAATATTAATAATGCTTATTAATGTGTTAAGAAAGGTTGTTAAGGAATCTTATTATAAAGTCTTACCCTTTTTTCTTTTATATTTATGACTTTTTTTCTTGTACATTTGTGACTTTTTTCTCTTAAATTAATGAAGTTTTTCTCTTAAAATTTATTTTTTTTTCTTGTAAATATATAACTTTTTTTCTCTTAAATTTATGACTTTTTTTCTCGTAAATGTATGAATTTTTCCTCAAAAATGTATTACTTTTTTCTCATGAATTTATGAAAAAAGTGATAAATTTAAGAGAAAAGAACAAGAGTTGTCCGTTTATCAGAGCCATGCTTGAAGATGAAAGATGTGGAGCATCTTGTGAATCTTTGTTATCAGATCAGTGTCAAAACAAAGAAATTCTGAACCTTTTGGCAACTCAAAATTAAATTATTTTCACTGAGGCTGGCTTTCTGGGGTTCAGTGTTGGTATTACAGCCTTTCATATACTAATAATAATAATTAGCTTTATTTATATATCACTTAAACTGTAGTGTTGTACAACAACAGAGGATAAAAACAAATAGAGAATCAGATAAAATTAGATTAAAAGTATAGAATGAAATGCTTAGAAAGTGACATTCTTAGAAACAAAAACACATCACAGACAATACAAAAATAAATGGAATGTCGTGGGATAAAAGAAAGTTTTAAGGTAATTTTAAATAACAACCTTTTTTTTGTCTTTTTATTATCCAGATGTGGTTTGACGTCAGGTGCAAGAGAGATGAAGAGTACAATTTATGTTTTATTTGCAGCGCAGTCATCCAAATAATAAACCGTCTCTTTTTAAACGACCTCATTCATTTACCATCACACATCAGTTATAAAGTGAGTGATCTTTCCTTAATTTGCACTTGGAGTAACAGCTCACATTGTTTTTAATCTAATTATATTCTATTAATTCCTTTCAAAATAAGAGCAACATAAAAATCCCCAAACTTCTCGACTTCAATCCTCTCATGGGTGCAATTATGAGCAAAGTGTGAACAAAAACACATCAGATTGGATGTGACAGCAGTCTGTGTGCGAAAGTTTTGTTTTGCATTAAAAAGGAGAATATATATGAGGAAACTCGATTCGTTAATTAGGAATAAACTCCCTTAAGACCTTTGCAAAACTTTTCGTAAATCATCCAAAGCAAGAGTCGGTGTGTGATGAGATGGAAATGGTATGGTCTGAGGTCCAGAGTGTTTGATTGGTCTCCACACACTCACATATTTATTCATATTGGCACCTATTGAGTACTACATTATATTTTCTTATAAATGGACCTTAAAGCAACTTAAATTTACCCACATAAACATTCTAATTAGTGTTTTGTGTCAGGTGAAGTTACAATTTAGAGCTTTTTAATTGTTAAGTCTTTGAAAATCATGTTTAATGAAACAAATCTTCATTTATTAATTTTTTTTTAATGCAAACTGCTTTTCAGATTGAGACAATGTGCAGGACTTTGCTATTTACTTAAGCTGTAAACTGGTATATAGATAAAGTAAATATTTTCCTTGAATTCTCTTAAAAATGTAAAAAGTAGGAGAAATGTTTGCTTTAAAACTTGTTTTATTTTGATTTATTAATAATCTAGAATTAATTCAGATTAGTCTATTACCGGTATCAATTATACGCTTTTAGTTTACAAAAACGACAGTCACTATTGTTTTTTTTAATGATGTGAGCTGTTGGTTTCTCCAGGCTCAGTGATGTTTGACCATTCTTCCAGAGCCACATTTATGAGCTGCTTCACCAAATTTCACACTTGTCACAAGCAGTCAGACTAGTTCTGTTCTCTTGGCAAGTCTTTGAGTTTCAAACATAAGGGGAACAAAAAGTTAACTTTTCTCTTCCAACTGGAAGACAACCATATTTCAATTCTCCATTGTTTTAGACACAAGGAAGGTTTATTTACAATTTTCTTAAATAAACTGCTTCATTAAAATCTCAAAAATCAACTTTAAGTTCACACCGTGCTCTACAATGAGCATTTAAGCAACCGTTTATAATGAATGAAAAGTCTTGATGTGTATGTACGTGTTCTGGGGCTTCCATGTTTAAAACTCCAGCGTTCACACATCACTACGCAAGTTTTTGAGACCATATTTGCCCTCTACGTACAAAATACAATGCCATTGAACATGCGTTGAAAGTTAAACCAGTCAGACTTGAGCGTAATTTATGGATGATATCCCTTTTAATTCATAGAAGTAGCTATTGTTTAAAAATTGATCATGAAGGAGGAAATTAATAATTGGAGTTTGTACTCGGTCTGAATTATATGACATTAAGTCTATATTTATTGGTATAAAGCTCTTGAATGAAAAACCTGGAGCAAGATTTGCAGAATTTTCAATGCTTGGACTTTTAGCCTCTTGCAACTGCAGATACATGAGAGTATTTCAACAAGGAGAGATCTTAAAAGTGAGATTGAAAGATGTATTGTGAAGGTTTTAACTGAATAGAGTCCAGTGAGTAGAGTCCAGTACACTAAGGCTTCCACGACTAGTCGACTAATCAACGACTAATCGACTATTAGAATAGTCGATTAGTCGTTATTTTATATTATATGAAGTTGGAGTGTAAAAGTTGAAAGTTATAATGGAATTCTGCTAGCTTGTTGGACTATTTTGGCATTTATTGAGGGTTTTTTAGGCTATATTGGAGTTTAGCTAATATTTCAGTTACATGCTAGGAATTTTGGCTAATTTAGGATTTTTTTTTTTGTTTGTTTTTATTCTCATTTTGAGTTTAGCTAATATTTCAGCTACATGCTAGCTGTTTTGGCTAATTTAAGATTTTTGTTGGTTTTTAGGCTAATTTTGAGTTTAGCTAATAGTTCAGCTACATGCTAGCTCTTTTGGCAAATTAAGGATTTGTTTGTTTTTTAGACTGTTTTAGAGTTTAGCTAATACTTCAGCTACATGCTAGCTATTTTGGCTAATTTAAGATTTTTGTTGGTTTTTAGGCTAATTTTGAGTTTAGCTAATAGTTCAGCTACATGCTAGCTCTTTTGGCTAATTAAGGAATCGTTTGTTTTTTAGACCGTTTTGGAGTTTAGCTAATATTCCAGCTTCATGCTAGCTATTTTAGCTAATTTAGGCTTGTTTTTTAGGCTATTTTGGAGTTTAGCTAATATTTTGACTGCATGCTAGCAGTTTTGGCTAACTTAGGCTTTTATTCCTTTGTTTTTTGGGCTAATTTGGCATAGTTTAGCTGGCTATCAGCTTCAGCGTTTTTCAGCTATTAGCCTCAGCATCTCCAGCTATCAGCACTAGCCTCTTCACCGGCCAAATTCAGCTTACAGCATTCAGACTACAATTATCGCAAATAATGCTATATATCTAGTTTTTAGTTAGTTTAAAGCTATAATGATGGTTAAGAGGTCTGCTTTACATCCAGTGATCCCATTAGTCTACTAATTGGAAAAAACAATCGGTAAATAGTCAACTATTAAAATACACATTTGTGGCAGCACTAGTGAGCACCAACAAGTGTTTGAGAATTCACTTTTAGAATCGTCTTGAATGTGCGTCACATCTCTAGTGTGAACGTGGCAGAACGCAATTGCCCAAATGAAGCTCATCCATTGGTTTGTGAGGTGAAAAACATGATTTCTTGCTATAAAAAACCTCCTCAGCTGGTCTGTAGGGTCCTGTGGTGATGTTTTTACACCACTACATCTGAAATTTCACATTCTTACAGTTGCTTGGCCATGGAAACCCATTCCATGAGGTCATCCACAAACTGAAGGCCACATAAAGTTTGGGATCTCGACTGCAATTTTGCATTTGATGACCACGATTCGTGACTTCTCTCTTCCAAATAGAGCTGTTTCACAGGAGATACTACAATTCATCTAGCTCCCAAGAGTGTGTTTTCTTCTCCTAAACATGTTTGTAAAAGCAGTTTGCATGTTGTAGGTCCATGATTTGACACTCTTGTGTCCATACAGGTGATCAGTAGACCTTGACTTAATTACTTAGATGTGTGACTGAATATTTTTGCAAAGCAAAGCTGTTTTGACAGATTGTGTTTTATCAAAGGTGACCAGAAGCATGCTTGTTGTATAAAGATCGCCATCAGGCCGTAACACATCCCCACTTCTCTCTGTCCCACATCAGGCTGCCATTTTCTCTGCATATGGCTCAGAAAGAGCTATGCATATTTTATTAAGCTTAATACAGGAACTGCATCCTGGCTGTTTTATTAGCATTTTAATTCCATCGCATACTTGGTGCTGTTGCATCAGCCTGATTCAGTACAGAGACTCCACATGGGGACTTTGCTGATTTTAAAAGGAATTCTTTTGAGTTACTGAGAAAAAAAAAACACAAATTGATGAAGATTGTTTAAAAAAAAAATTAACTCACCTCTTATCATTTCGATGTTTTCCTAAAAGTACAGCTAACTTCAAAGCGAGCTCCATTGTCAAGTTTCTAAAAGATTAAAGCTGCTGTCTGAATTCAAATTTAATTTGTTCAGTCATCCGTTAAAACGGTTTGTCTGTTGCTCCTGCCACCAGTCCGTCCCGTCTCTCGCACCCTCCCTTTGGCTTCAGAAAGCCGTGTGGCAAATTGGAGCTCAAACACTGAATGACAATGAGCGGAAGTGAGGGGGGGTGTACATATTAAGGGCACAGTGAAGTTAAGCAATTAAATTAAAAAGTTATTAACTTTGGAACGGGAGCCGCTGCTCCCTTTCTGCCACTGCTTGCAGCGCTCAGAGTTGAAGGGAACATAAAGGGGGTTGGGGGAAAGATTTTCTAGGTGATGGTGAAGGTTGGAAGGTCAGAGATGTCCTCTGCAGCTGTTTGTGGTTTAAAAAAAAAGCATTGGGATGTGAGGCTTGAAGAGGTTTCCTGTGAACCTGCAGCGCAGGATGGGCTTCCTGCCACTCGCAATCCAAACTCAGCATCGCTGCAGAACCATGAGCCAAAATGCAAGAATTAAAGTTAATTAAGCTTTTGCTGTACTTTGCAAAAGTCATAAGTAATAAGCAGACTACTAATTAACCCTAAAGTGATTTCTTCCTAAGCTTTTTGTGATATTTGGAGTTATTACATAGAATTGCAGTGTTTTTCCAAGCATTACTAATATGATACCGATCCCAAACTCTGCTTGGAATCAAACTGCATTTGCTTTTATTGTGTGGGAGAATTAGGAATATATTGGCAGCTTTAATTGTCTTTGCTGAGCCGGGGGTCTGAATTAAAAGCAGTAATGGCCTCTCATTAGTTAAAGCATGAACCTCATGCATTTCAGCATCATCAGTGCAGCTAAAATAATCAGTTTTATGCTAATTGAAAAGGAAAAAAAGAAGGTGTGAGCTGAGCAGTTTGTGGCAAAATAATTTAACGTACTTTTTTTTCACAGAGTGATTCAGCATAAAGGTAAATAGAGGAAAAGTCAAGTCAAATCAAAGCTTTGTTGCAGCTGATGATGTGATGTCAAAATTTGCCCAAATTGGATAGTCGTTTCTTAATGTAAGTAAAAATCTGTTAAGAAAAGTGAAAATTTGTACTTAAAAACTGTTTCAAAAAAATCATTTTACCATATATATATATATATTAATGCTCAGATTGAGCCAAACAGTAGCTCTTTGTTTACGTTGGGGGTTATAAATCTTCTGAGACGTGATCTATTTGTATAAACCCCTTCTGTAGCTTCATTTACAATATTTATTTTTGGACACATTTCTTGTCAGAACAGACAAAAGAAAATAAGGCAGAAGGAAAGAGTGGGATGTTAGAGAAGGGGGGAAAGGATACAAAAGAGAGGGGAGAAAAATAAGGTTAAATAAGTTGGAGGATGATTAACACTGTAGGTGGGAGGGGCTAGATTCACAAAGCAACAAGTTGCTGGAGGTTTATCATCATTACTGTTAGGTGTAGATGTTAGTCAAGAGGGCGGGGCCAGTCCACAGACACATTCAAAGATAACAAGCATATCTGTTGGCTCCAAAAATATTTTTATACACAAATATTTCAAACAATACAACTATGGCTCACGGATCTGCAACATCTCTGATTTAGAATTTAGATTTTTGACGACCGAAAGCACTACACACACGAACCGTGCTAAAGCTAACACGATAACGGTTGACCGTTGCAGAATCAAAGATGGGCGGGGCTTTTATACTGAAGCTGCGGGGCATGATGACGTGAAACTCCTGAAATGAGGTGGGACTTACAGATGACCAATCACAAAATTCAACTGTAATACCTCGTTTCAACCTGTAGGGGGCAACACACAGACGGTTTTAGTCTATATTTTCATGAATTAAACAAGTTTGGTTAAATTGTCAGAAATGTGGCAAGGACCAACAGACTTAAAGCCCAATTATTGAAGTCTACAGACAAAAAAAAGCTTTTTAGTGTTTAGTTACCATCTAAAGTCCATGCAAGAGACCTGCTGTGATGCATCTATGACTTAAATCAACACAGAATGTTTTCCTCAGCCCCCCTATAGAAGCAGAAGCTGAAATAGAGTAATAAAAAAAATAATAAAAAACTGTAAGACAAGCGATTAATTTAATAAGGATCAAAGTAATCACTAGTATGGATCTAGTTCATTAAATAAAAATCTAAATTGGTTGAATATAGGACTAACAGGCATCTACCAAAAAATCTAAAACCTCTACATTATATTTTTCACTGAAGCTCCATTTAATGTTCCATTTTCCTTTTGTTTTGTTGTCTAAAATTACCAAAATGACATTGTTACCTAGTAGGGTAGGAGTAAACAACATAGCTTGAGTGCATACCATTATGTTTCTTTTCTCTGACTCTAATAAACACCTTTAAATAAGACTAGCTTCTATTCGTTCTGCTGTAAAGATATTTTGCTTCCAATTTAACCATTTCCTTCTCCTGCTGAGCCAAGACTATTAATTAAACGTGTTGCTTTAGGAAGGAAATAAAAGAGACAAAAAAGTGAAGGTATGTAATTTACATGATTGAAGCTCTAATCAGCTGTACGCTTACATTTGAAACCTCTTTATTTGACCAATTCCTGCTCACTTTTAGATTAACAATTAGTCCCCTTCCATCCTCTTCCAACATCATTTGACAGTCATTACCTAAATGAAGAAGCCTCTTTTCAGAGCGCCAGTTACCTACAGTCTAATGCTTTAATAGTGCCCTATTATATAAACAGCCTAATTTTCATAATTGACCAGTGAAGTGGTCCTAATTATCCAACGTCAAACACGAAATTGAAGGCAAACAAGAAACTTAATAGAAAGCCAAATTATAAATCTTTTCAAAACAGGCTAAAAAACAAGACACCAAATGACAATTACTACAGGTTGCTAGGAAACAGTGATAATAATTAAAAAAAAAAAAAAAGCTAGGAGGCTACATGATCCATGAAAGCCACAAGCATCTGTTTCACCAATTATTTGGGCTAAGTTTTTTAGATGCTGGTAATAAAAGAAGAAAATGTGTGTAAACAGTTCTGAGAAGCGTCTCTGCGGTAGAACAAAGAGCTGGCGTGAGCCCACTCACGCTCAGCTGCTACGCAGACGCCGGTGAAAAGGTGAAGGTCTTGATCGTTTTTGTGGATCGTGGAAAAGATTTTCAGATGTTTCAAGGACAGACTTACAGTAGCATGAAGAGTTGTGCAGATTCTTATCAAACTATAATATTCAGCTTATGAACAATGCAAGTCAGGTTTGTTTTTGAGCTGTGTCCTTTTAAACACCTGTTTTGAATGTGCCAGACAAGTATGTCAGCACTGATGACCACATTTCATGTACAATATCACACACTTGGAACATTTATTAATAACTCCTTTTATCTTAAAGCAGCTTTTCAAAAATCTTTTGTGGACAAAAACAATTGAAAGCATGGAAAAAAATGTTTTAAACTTAATAGATTTGTTAGAACATAGCAAACAATATACAACTGAACACATTCGTCTATTACCTAAGATAAGAAAACCAGGACAACTACACTCAAAGGGCCTATTCCACGCCTCTCTTAAACTTTTCACATATCCATATGTATGATCATCTATTACCTTTGTCACACTAAAGATCAAATTATTTATGTAGTAGGAGTTATTTTTGTGAACTATTTTCCTACCTGAAAGTAAGACGCCTCGATCTCTGAGGCTCCGCCTTCCATTCCTTGTGGGTGTCGCCCATTTCATGACATCAGCCTGTGATGGTTGTCATGCCAAGGTAGTGACTGTATTTTCCCTGTCGTGGGAGCACACAAAAGCTCCGTCAATGCTAGTTTTTGTTAAAAATCGTGCTAGCGGCATTGTCGGATAAGTTAAGGATCCATCTTTAAGGGTAACCAAACCCTAAATCAACTTTTTTAGGCTGTTAATCTCTATAAATGGGGCTTTAAAAGGGCTGTCTGTTGGTCATGGCCATATTTTTGACAAATTAGAATAAAATTGTTTCATTCTTGAAAATATTGTCAAAAAACACTTGTGTGCTGCCCCCCCAAAGGTTGAATCGAGGTATTACAGTTGAATTTTGTGATTGGTCAAACCATGTAAGTTTCAGAAGTCTGACATCATGATCTGCGGCTCCAGTAATGATCAAAGTCCAGCCCCCAAGCCCCACCCCTCTGACTGGGTTTTCAAATTTCGGCCGTGGGTGGAGTCAGCCTCAACTGTCCCTGTTTGGTTACCCTTTAAATGTGGTGCAAAACTTTGTCATAGACCGATAGTCAGCACTTTTAAAGCCCCATTTATAGAGGTAAAGAGGGAAAAAATGTTGATTTAGGGTTTGGTTACCCTTTAACCTGAATCACATCAAAGATCACTTGCAAGTGAACCAGAACTTTGCTTTGAAATATGACCACAGTTTGTTTTTTTTCGTCCAGGATTTAAATGAGTCTTTAAATTTGCCACACAAATAGGACTATTCAAAGTTGTTTTAGTCACTTGTGAAACATAATTACTGACAACATCCAAATAAGCAGGAGAACTAAACAGACTTGCCATAATTTAAAAAAATACTTAAAGTTTGGAGCAATTAATTCAAACTATTATAAATTGGCAACAAAAAATGCACCGAAACTGATGCCTGTACGATAACAATAACTACTTATTTACAGCAATAAAACATTAAATTACTCTAGAAAATACCATAAAATTAATATTTAAAAGAGTATTTAAAAAATAGCACAGAAAAAGTTCATATTTTGATAAAATTTTTTCTCTATTTCCTTTAGAAAAAGCCTGTGTGTTTTAGCTAATTTGATAAGATTTCGAAACAAAGACGTTACGTTATTTCTGAGAAAAGACTGAATGAATGAACTCCAAGTATTTTCTGAGTCTGAAGCCCATCCGCTCTCGTCTCCCTCTTGACACACTTCAAAGATATCTCCAGGGAGGTCTTCAAAACACACCGCTTTACAGCCTTTTTCTGGAATCCCAAACCAGCCGAGAAGCAAAAAGTTGCTCTGCAGCTATTTTATTTTTTTGGTTGGTGTCATTTGTTTTCTCTTAACTTGGCCTCACTTTTATCTCCTACACTACTATTGTACTTCCTGTTTGGGCTTTCTCTGTGCGTTTTTCTATCCCTCTTCTCCCACTGATGCTTCATCCCACCTTTATCTTTGCAGTAGGTTCAAAGAAAGGAGCTTAAATCATATCAGGTTTGGGAGCTTTGCCAAGCACCGTTTGTTATACTGAAGTACAGCTGAAGTGTTGTATTTTTCTTTCACTTTCTTAGATATTTCATTGATGTTTTGCTCTTATTAATTGTCTATACTTCTTGTTATTTCACTAATATTTCCACAGTTTAATTCTGCCGATAAATGTTCAGTCTTGTCTGCTGATCCATTAAGACGCCGCTAATTTGAACTCATAACTTTGTAAACACTTTTTGACAAAAGTGTGTTTAGTGGTGTTTTGCCCTACTTACCTCCCGCTTGGGCTTCAGCAACTGCAGCTGCCAACACACAGTCCCTATGGTTCCACTCCATTTCTCTTTATTTGGCAACATCAGCTTGTTAGTTTTTAATTATGTTTGGTCCCAGTCTTTTCTTTTCCACCATTTTTTCTTTTTTTCTTTCTTTTCAGGAATGGGTGACAGCCACAGACCTGCTCATTTCTCTGGACCGGCTGAACACTTTCGGAGACGAGATTTTCGAAGATGCCAAAGTTTTGCGCTCGTACTTCTACGCCATCTCGGATTTCTCTGTGGGGGGCAGGTAATTAAACCAGAAAATGTCCATTCTGAAACTCCCAGAATGCTTTCTTTAATGTGCTTAAAGTTCCACTGTGCAGGTAAATAAACATGGGACTTTAAGACGCCTTTGAAGCGACAACCTGCATATGCTGCAGCTCTTTCTGTCACATTCATAGTGGAAATCAGGAAAAACTTGGAAGGTTCATGAGGGCTTTCAGCTGACACTTTCATGCTTATACAATTACACCTAATTCACACCAAAGCAGCAGCAGTTTCTAAGCGTCATGTCAGACGTGAGTGATCTGCTTCTGAAAATTCACACCTGATATAAGTATTTCATACAAATGAGTAAGAGATGCAAGGCTCAAATTTAGTTAGGGTTTATTTTCTCGCCGTAAATCTGCGGAGCTACTGCTAAAATAACAAAAGAAGCAAGCTCCTAGTGTTAAAGTGAAACTTCTAGTTCACTTTCAAAATAAAACTTTCCTGAAAACGTTACAGTGATGAAAATATTGTACATCGCACCGACAATTTGACAGAATGTTACACCATGGGGAACAGGAAGTTCATTCTTGAGGTGGAAAAACTCAATAGCCACTTCATAAAGACAAGATGGAGAAAAGATGGCGCTCAATGGTTACGTGTGAGACCGAGAGACAACATCAACATAAAACGTAAAGAAAATGAGAGACATTAGAAAAGAAGAAAAAACTGGAACCATTTGAGTTTTATTGATCGTATGAAGGAAGATAATCTGCAGGAAATAAGTCTACTCTTGTCTCTCCTAATGTTATTATGAATAAAACTCTTTATTGGTTTTAAACACTTTATTTGTACTTTGGGTTGTGATTGAAGGGTTTTGTGATGTTCACTTCAAATGTGTTTAAAAACCATAAAATGTATAGAGTTAAAAACTGAATTGTGAATAGCTATTTCTTTTTTAATTTATTTTGTACATTTTATCTGGAAAGAATAAATAACAGCATATACATAATATATGCTAAATACAAATAAAAACAACATCTGTACATTAGTTATGGATTTTATGCATAATCCTACATAGTAGTTGCTAATAAATTAAATAAAGTAATATATATATATATATATAATTATATAGTGGTAGGAAACAAGGAAAGAGCGTTATTTTTACTTTGAAAGTTTAGTAAGTATTCTTAAAGAAAAAGAAGAAACATTAATAAAATTGGTTTATTTAGAAGTTTTTTTAAATGTTTTTTTATTATTCTTTAACGATAATAAATGTACAGTATTTTGAAGAGATATACATTTACCTTAAGCAAATTGACAAATGATACCGATGACATTTGCAGCAGAAAGTTGTAGGGGGGGATACGAAAGGGTAAGAGAATTAAGATTGAGAAGCACTGGTGTAAAGGTACAATATTCTTAGCTAAAAATTGTGTTGTTTCTGTTTTTTCATATCTGTTTTTCACTATCACATACAACAGGCATGTCCAAAGCCCAGCCTGGGGGCCAAATGGAGCCTGCGTTCACATTTCTACCAACCCGCAGGCTCTTAAAATACATTTTATGTGGCCCTCAGGACTTTTTTAAGAACTGTGTACAATTTCTTGATTCTGACTGGCTGAATTACATTTTAAGCCAATAGAAATCTGTGGCAACAACCTGGTCTTCTTCAAATCACAGTAATTTTGAAAAAAAAAATGTATTCAATTATATTTTTGTTCTGTGTGGAAAAACTTAAAAGTACCACAAAAAATGAGAAGAATAAGAAATAAATATTTTTTACAATTAATGTAAATAATTGGCCATTTGGTTGGTCATCACACATTTTCACCTTCTGGCCCTCTTTGGAAAAAGTTTGGACACCCCTGACATTCAGAGTTAATTCTTTTAATAAAATATCCTTAAACCATAACGACCCAGACCCATTTTTCCTTCAAAATAAAATTAAGTTGAAAAAAGCACAAACCAAGTTGACCACAGAAAACATCTCAGATTCATTTCAGATTTCTGTTACACTGATGTCACTATGGGTTAAAAGAGAGAAATTCACATCATTAAATATAGAGCTATCAAAAATTAAAAGGATTTTGTTCAAGTATTTGTTGGTTCTGGTGGTTTAGAATATTTTTTATGAGGGGAATTCAGTATTAATCCATCAATTTATTATAATGTTTATTATTTTTCTGAGGTAAATATGATTTTTTTTCAGATAAAAACAGCTTTATTAGTTTCTGATTTAAGAATCTTTGTTCAGTTTAAATCTGTGAAACCATTTATGTAACCAAATGAAATTACTTTGTTTGGATGAAAAGTTTAGTAATTTGTAATCAAACCCGTTTTGAATTGCAAATGAAATTGGGAACTTTGGCAGGAATTTCCAGTCCTAATCAGGGAAAAAAAAATCCAGTGAAATGTTGGGAAAATGTCTTTGGTGCAGCGATCTCACCAAATAACAGCAAATGTTTCATCTCTTGTCATAAATTATCATATTTAACTGTTAGGAAAGCAGTTTCTCTTAAATATGAGGGAGAATACACATTTTTCAATGACATCTTTGCATGTTTTATGTCAGAAAAGCAGAGATGACCAGCCAAACAGCATTATATAAACAGTATTTGCTGCAATAGCTGAAAATAAAACTGGTATTCAGCATTAGTATGCAGTCTATGGGAAATATCAGGGAAGCAGCATCATTTTTAGTGATCTATAATGTGGATATTCTTTATGTGTGTATACTTTCCAGAGGATGGGGTTGCATAAAATTGGGATAGTGTGCAAAAGCAAGATAAGCGGCTAGCTCTTTATCCTCCACTTTTTTTCTATCTGTCAAGTTACCACCTGATGAAAGCAAACCAAGAAAATTCCCCGTTCTCTCTCCACCTCTTTTGGTTTGTTACTCCCAGTAATGAGAAAGAACGCGGCACGGCGGACCATGCTGCACATTTTCTGCTGCAGATAGGAGTGGACGATTAAGTAGTTGAGATGAAGCCTTCAAAGAGAGTATAAACTTGATCTGACACCTGTCATAAACACTTAGGATCAGCACAGCGGCATGACAAATTACCCATCAATGTCCACAACACCTGAGGGACAGACCCACACAGCGCATGTTACCCTTAAGCCCAGGCTTTCTGATCAAGTACACATGCTTTCACACCACACTGCTTCACGTCACATCTGCAAGTCGCGCGCTGCAAGATTTGTTGTGATTTTTCTGCAGAATATCAATAGGACTCGCAAACTCAAGGCAGATTTTAGGGCAGCTGCAGTGGATTTAAGGTTAGAGGAATGTGTTTTTTAAGTAGAAGGTCATTGGTTCAATCTGGATCAAGAAAGTGAAATCTACTTTTACAGAGCAGCGACCCCAAAATTGACCTTTAACCTCAATTATTTGGGGAAAGCTGCTTATTGACTAACAGTTGCATCTGTGCACTGTATTGTGTGAGTGTCCAGCAGTAAATAAAGCTGAAAAAAGTTTTGGAGGAGGGAGCTACAACTCTTCCTCTTTTAAATTATGTAGATGCTTGACCTATATGTCTGGGTAAGGTATAGAGGTCTTTAAAATCCAAGAGTCCAGAGCAGTCCATCACCCGATAACAAGATGATCTTTGAACCTCATTCATACATGTTTTTGGTAAAAGGTTCGATTCTTTCCCTATTTTTTTTATTGTATAATCAATTCCTTCTGAAATTCAAATTGTACCTGTTGTTTAGTATCAGATTATTATAGGTATCTTATATGAATCTTCAGACACAAGAGGTAGATATTTGTATAAACCCCTTTTGTATTTTAGGCTTAAATTTATTTATAGAATTTATGTCTGGATGCATTTTTTGTTGAACCAGATTTTTAAATGTTTCGACCCACCCAAAATCCTATAAGGCCTGGACAACCCAAAAACCTGCAGCACCAATTTGGGTCAACCCACAAACAGATCCATGTTACTATAACTTAATCAGGGATAGATGGATTGTCTAAGTGACTAAATAGCATTGAGTTAAGGTCTTTGCCCTTTATGCTAAGATATATTTTTGTGTTCCCTGACAGTTTTTTTTTTAACTTTGGG
>NC_050523.1:7051863-7051940 GCF_002922805.2 Oryzias melastigma
TAAGGTCTTTGCCCTTTATGCTAAGAGATATTTTTGTGTTCCCTGACAGTTTTTTTTAACTTTAAGCATATGGTATT
>NC_050523.1:7052216-7072577 GCF_002922805.2 Oryzias melastigma
ATATACTGACACAGAGTCAGTTCAACCTCACATTTTTAAGAAATTCTGCCTTCATGAATTAATCATTTTACACACCTGGTATTAATCTCTCTAATAAATAGTTGTGATTTTTTTTCAGCCTAATCTTTTTACAATTTTAGCCTGGTTTTCTTTTCTGTTCTCAAATTTAAAAAGACATTTCAATTTGTTATTGAATTTGAGTTGAAGAAAAAATGTTTTTTTTATTTTTACCATTCTAACCTACAGTTTTTTTGTTTTGTTTTGCAGTGTAAAACAGATCAATCCATGGTAGATATATTTAAACAAAATTACATTGTACCTCTTGATTTTCATTAACATTAATTTATCAACGTTAAAGTGAAAAAAAAATACAGTACTGTGAAACATCATAAAAAATACACTAATGTCTAGATCCAGAAGCAAAACCATTGATGGAATTTAAAATCTTTTTTTTTTTTTTTTTTTTTTTGTACTAACATTTTACAAGATCCATCATGATAGAATCCTGAGTCCCAATGATATTTTATTTTTATATTGTTTTGGCAAGTGGCCATATGTTGTCTATGCCCTCAGTTCCCCCAAAATATGTCCAATTAGATTAATCACAGTAATTTTAACTAAGGCCTCACATTTTGACTGGAGCCACTTTAGCGTTACGTGTTTGTTGGCAGGGCAAGTGACAAAAGAAATAACTGAACCTGGGCCTCAGGCTGGCTAAACCATACGCCTCTACAGCAGATGACTAATTTTGACATAAGTTGTCATTCAACACAAGTCTCTGATCACATCTCCTTGAGAAAAAGCAAGCAAAGTGCCAGATGTAACACACACTGCAAAGGCACAGCTGCCTCTACACTCCAGAGGAAAGGATTTTAGCAAGTCAGAATGGTGGGGATGTTTGTAACAAATTATCTATAATATATTGAAAATAAATTGGAAAGTTTTTACTTGATGATCCAAAGAGATTTCTGTCCGTTTGACTCAAATTTTACTCAAATAAAAAAATTGCAATTTTATTTGCAACAAATATATCGTAAATGTAGTTATTTTTTCAAATTAGATTATATTGAACACTGTGCACATTTTTACCAGAACTCCAGTTGTCATTCCTGCTAAAGATTTAGATTTTTTAAACATATTTTTTTACTTATGCCTTTCCTAGAAGGTGCTAGAGTGATGTGCAAATATTTTTACATTTTGTTCTTTAAGTTAAAATAGATATAAGCAACATTTTAAAATATTATTCAGAACAGTGGGTTGGAATTAAATAAATCTTGTTTGAGAGGTATTCACTGTTACTGGCTGGTAAAATATTTATACCTCAGTCTTTAGTATTTTTTTCCCCTCTTATGCTCTGTTTCACTTTTGGGGTCCCTCAGGGCTCAGTTTATGTACCCTCTTATTTTCTAAATTTATCTTCTCTTCCTTCTGTGGCTTAAAACAGAAAATATTGAATTCCATTGGTACTTGTACATAAGCTAGCTGCCTCTGACACCCCCCTTCCGGGCACTAAGGAAACTTGTGGCTTTGAAACATTGAAGTTTACCAACTATCTCTGCCAAATTTCCCCACAACTTTTTGTAATGCAGCTTATAATGCAATTACGTAAAATTTTCTAAATGTTCTTTCAGTATTTTGATAGATATTGAGTCCCGATACCAAAAAAGGACTAAATGAGTTTTATCCTTTTATAATTTTTCTTGTTGAGACGAAGATAACTGCAATAATTTTTCAGATTAAAATCTGATAAATCTAAAGTAAATTATTACATTGAAATGCTAACCCCAAAAAAAAAAAAAAAAAAAAAAAAAACAGATTAACAACAATCTACAAGAATGTGGCATTTTGTAAGAGCTGTGCAAAATTCTGCTAATCAATATTTGATCATGGATAATTGTAAAAGATTTTCAAGATCCCATTTTACACCAAATATGCAGCTATCTTTTTTAGAAAAAAAAAAGTCAAAACTCCAAGTTATGGGTCTGAAAATCTTTGAGGTGAAATGTTTAAAAGTGCAGGAGCCATTTAAAAGATTTACAGAAGAATTTCATAAAATCTCCAAAAGAACGAATCATCAAAAGAAAAGCCTTGGTCAATATCATAAAACTTCAGTTTATAGGTTAAGACCGTCTGTGAAACTAAATGTAAAAGAAACATTTTCTAAAAAGAAAAAAAAAGAAGTCTTGCCTATAGAAATCACCAGAAAAAAAAGTCAAATGTTTTTCAATTTTTTGTGAGTCATGTTCAATTTTACATATTTTTATTATGTGTAAAGTTTAAAAAGATATTTGTTTGAAAAACTTGGTAAACTGAAGTGGGTGTAAAAAATGTGAATTTGATTATGTTCTGGAGAAAGATATTTCAATGTTTAAACGTGAAATTACACAAACCATAATACTTATATGTTAAGGTACCATCCCTGAATAAAAGATAAATAGGCAAAGAACCCAACAGAAGACGCTGACAATATGTGGGTTTCTACAATCTGAGGTCATCAGAGCGATGACAAACAGCTGAGTTAATTGTAACTAAAACCAGGTGTGATTGTGACAGGGGTGGAGGGGGCGAAGCAGTTATGGATGACCTTAATGTGCAAACTAAATACATTCATACTTTTTTATGTTTCTACATCCATTCTATATGGTTAGCACCATTAAAAACTCACATACTATACATTATAGATTCTCAAACCTATGTTATTTTCAGTATGGATCTCATCAATGCTGATTTATGACTGCACAACAGTACAGTAAAAGAGAAATTATGGTTGGAAGGACTGAAGTTGTTTGAATCCGAAGGCCACATTTTTATTTTCACATGACTTCAGGTCAAAATTCGAAGAAAAATAGATTTCAAATGACTGAAAAGCCATTTGTGGTAAAGTGGGTTTTTAATATTGGTGCAGCAGAGTAAATTTCCCCCTGACATGTGTCATGACCTTCCCGGTGGGTCTATTATGACTGACGAGGATGACCACAGCGGATCTACTGCAATCTGAGGCACGCTCACATTTAATGTGCCACATGTGTTATTTGACCTTTGACTCTTAAGACCCCCGTAGTAAACAGCACAGGTTTAAACAGGTAAGCTTGTTAGAGCTTTTTAAATGGAAAGTAAAAGTACCATATACCAGGATATAGGCCCCATATTTTGCATTGTTTATTTCTGGTGTGACTTATACAGCATTCTTCCCTTATTCGTGGATGTTTGGGACCGGAGACATCCGCGGATATGCCAAATCCGCGAATACAGAGAAGCTCCCCGCGCTCTGATGTGCGGAGATGCACCCAGGCACCATAGCACCTTATCCAAGCGTCTTGATTTATCTGAGTTTTTGTGACTAACCGGAAGAGTCACATGCAACCTAAACTCTGGTGTGACTTATACAGCATTCTCCCCTTATTCGCGGGGGTTTGGGACTGGAGACATACGCAGATATGCCAAATCCGCGAATACAGAGAAGCTTCCCGCGCTCTGATGTGCGGAGACACAACTCAGCACGATAGCACCTCATCCAAGTGTCTTGAGTTGTCTGAGTTTTTGTGACTAACCGGAAGAGTTATGTGACTGAAGAAAAAAAAAAAATGTAAATACGCGAAACCGCGAATAAAGGCGAATTTTTTGGCTCCTGCGACCTATATACTCCGGTGCGATTTATATTCTAAAAAATACAAAAAATTTAATCTGAACTGAGGAAAAGTGCAAAACAATACAGTATTAAGGATAAATACTTTGTCTTTTATCTTCTGCAGCTAAGAAAAAATAACCAAAAAAAGCTTATTTTATCTGTTTGTGCTGCAAGTGGTTTGGGATGTGGGAGGGGCTGAGTCACAGGCTGCAATTCTAAAAGATGGGTGACAAAGGTGCAAGTCTATGCAATTTTTGATGCACAATAAAAACTAGGGCTGTCAACATTAAAGCGTCAACGCACACGATTAATAAAATAAATGCGTTAATATTTATTCACGCAAATTAATCACACATGCATCCTCTGCTTCCCATCGGATGGTTCCACGCTTCCATGGCGTGCCGTAATTTCTGACAATGCACACTTTTCTGGCTATTATCCCACTTACGCCATGGTTACTTAGAAAATAATAGATATTCAACTGAATTCAACTCAAAGCGGTATATATGCTGATTGTCACGATGGGGTAAATATAACATCAGTTCAGAGAGAAAGTTCACGCTTGTTTTTGTCCAGAAGATGATGCTTAAGTATGTTTTGAAGCTATGGGCTATGTGACCTGAACTTTTTTTTTTTTTTTTTTAAAGGTATGCATTATAAACATATATTGCGCATCTCTACGCCCTGCAGCCAATCAGAATCAAGAATTCATGGTTTGAGTACATTTAAAGTGCAGAAACACAATGTTTCTTTTTTATGGCTGTTTGTCAGCATCTTTGTTTTCTTGGAGTAATACTGCAGACATAAAAGTTTTTTACAGTTCTGCTTATCTTACTTTTGATGTGTTTTGTGCTCAAAAATTACACTTCTGGGATTTCAGAGCTAACACTTGATACATTTTAAATTTTCAGACAATAAAAATGAAGGAAAAAATGTTCTCTGTGGCCTGTTTTTGTTCAAAAGCTGCATATTGCTATATAAAATGTACCTAGTAAAACATTACAATTAATCACGATTAATCACAATTCAATATTACTGTTTTTTCTTTACTGTTTGTTTTTTTCTTTTGTGTGGGTGCATTAAAATAGTCACAAGAGGTGAGTGAAGGCTCATTAAATATAAAGACAAAGTCACTTGGCTGACAACACCGCAGACAACTGAATATGACACAGTGACATGGGAAGTACAAAAAAAGCAAGTTCATGCCTTTCAACAGTAAAAAAAATAAGAAATAGGTTTAATTTAGAAAACTGACAAAGCGCAATTCATGATCTGACATATCAGTTTGCTGGTGTGTGATCTTTGGGAAATGATGGGAGGGAATGTGTTGAAAATGCCATCAGTGTGCGCGGTGCTTTTGCATATACATAACATTCATATATTTTGATGCCTGGTTATATATTCAGTAGTGTTTTTTTTCTTCTTCTTCTTCTTCTTCTTTGTTTATCTAAGGTTGTATTCTTTTCAAAAATATATGTGCGAACACATTTTTAGTGATGCTTCCATTGTAAGTGAAGGCCAATTTGAATACGAAAGTTAATCTGCACAAGTTATTTAACCTATTCCTGTTTTTCTTTAGCAGTAGTATCAGTATCAGCAACTAAAAACAATAATAAACGTCTTACTTTATCTTAGGCAAACCCCTCTTTTTTTTTTTTTAAGATTATAAGATATGACACTTCAAAACAATGTAAATTTCCACCCACCTGTGCATGATTGTGACTCCATAGGTGTCACACAGCAGAAGCAGAGAAAAAGTCTGTCCTGGCACACATTTTACCCAACATCATATCCTTGTTTCACTTAGATGCAAGTGTAACGGTCATGCCAGCGAGTGCATTGAGGGGGAACATGGTGGCCTGGTCTGTGCCTGCCAGCATCACACCGCGGGAGCTGACTGCCAGGAATGTCACCCCTTTTACCAGGACAGACCCTGGGCCAGGGCCACCGGAGACTCCGCCAACGAGTGTTTGAGTGAGTAGCATGATTTCGGGGTGCTGTCATGAACCCGCTCAGCGCAGCCATCTGGAAAATCCACAGGGCAGTGTTAAATTCAAGTGACAAGCTCACGCTGTCAGGGGTTGTGTAAAATACATATGAGAGTCTGCCCTTCATGGCTATGGGGAAAAATATTTAAGAACCAGATCACAAGCGCTATCATGTCCCCATGCAAAATAAATGTCAGAGAGTTTTATTAAACTGCAAATAAAATGAAATCACCTTTATATATAGGTGAGTAAACTTTGCTGCCAACAGACATAAATGATCCTTTTCTATGGTAAAAAACTGAAAAAATACATAATATTTAGGATTATTGTAGTTGGATTGTATTGCTGTTTTTTCCCCACATGGTTAAAAACTTACCAACATTTGCACACACCTAGTACCCAGTGAACATTTTTTTTTTGACATAATGACCCCCACAAAGAAAAAGATGACATTCTTGCAGACAAGACCTTTTTATATATATATATATATATATATATATATATATATATATATATATATATACATATACTAACAAAACCAGAACATGTTTCAGGGATATTCAAAGCAAGTCTTAAAAATATTATGGGATAGCCACAGGACCTATGACCTGGTGACCTTTTTGTGGCAAAAAAGTCACTTTTAGTATGTTTTACAAATTTAAACTTCTCCTAGGGATTTGGATCTATCGTGTCCCAACTCCTCGGACCTTAATGGGAAACTGAATGAATGAAATGGTTTATTTCAAGCAATCAGGCCACAATACATGAAATAACATATCACTTAGTGAATCACAAGTAGATCGCTTGAAAGGGAGTGGAAGGAAGCGAACTTATATAATCCCACCCCGACTCTACCATACCATTTTCTCTACATAAATTATCAATATCCGGTTCAGGACTTGGAAACTACTTGGAAAAAACGTTTGCTTTGTTTACAAATAAATGTTTAGAAATAAAAGTTGTACATTTTAAACAGTGTTAGCATGGCGAGCTAGCAAAAATTGTCTTCCTCTGTTGCGTGCACATTTTTACCAGAGTATTGTGAACATTTAACACATAAATTCTTCATTCAAGCTGAATCAAACAAAATAACAAACAATATGAACATATAAGGAAGGTAGGCGTAGTTGACAAAAAAACCTCAGAAACCAACAGAAAAGTCGCCATTTTGAAAAAAGTGTTTTTTAATAAATTTGTCACATGAGGAGTTAGAAGGTGGCAGGAGCAGAAGGGGAGAGGGAGGGGCCTATAGAAAGCTCTTAGCCAATGGGGGTGGGTCAAAAGGGGGCACTAAGGACTGCCTGCGGGCCATGTAATACCGCTAGCTACTTTTTAAAATGTAATTTTAGGTACTGTGTTCCTTAAAAAGTGTTTACATTCAAATTGAACCCTATGCATTTATGTTTGCAAGCCTGCTCCCATCTGTTCCTATTATATACGAATTAACTTGGCTCACCCCTCCATGTTCTTTTTCTAAATGCCGCCAAGGATGAAATGTAATTGGCTCAGGGATAAAAACCTTCAAAGGACAGTGGCTCCCAATTTTATTTTCTTATGTTTTTCTTTTTGTGTTTTGCTTAATTCTATTAAGCAGCAAGTTTGTTTTAATTACTCTCACTCTTAGTTCCAAGCAGATGGCGTCTCAAATAGCCTACTGCACCCAATTTAATCAAGGCTGTATATTATAAGCGTGGCACACAAAAGCAGCTCAGACTGTAAAAGTGTAAAAGCTCAACCCCTCTGTGTAATTGCACTGTTCTGTGTGCCATAAAAATTACTCTGACAGAGTTTGCTCCGTTGACCTTTTATATAAATTACAAACACAAACTATTAATGCAATATTCAGCTTGGGTGAAAAAATGTTGAAGGAAGGGCTTTTTTTGTCCTGGTAATTAAGGAAGTTGAATGTAATCATTATTGACTATAATTATTTATTGATAAAAACTTTTAAAACAATCCAGAAATAAGTGTAAATTTAATTAGTTTAATCTTCTAAGCACAAAATTATATATAAGGACTAAAAACAAGTGGTAGAGATAATGAATTTTGATTACATGGATTATAGAAAAACATTTTAATAGTAAAAACCAAAACAAAGTATTTTAGTAGTTTTAAAAACCTAAATTTGCTATGCATTTTAAAAAATAGAATATGATAGTTTATTAAATGCTTAAAATCTGTCTTCCTGGCTAGATGAATAAGTTCAGAGACAAAAACAAAATACTGAGAATATTAAATTTACTGGGAGAAAAAAGCCTAAAGGAGGAGGCAATTTCTATTTTTGGTTAGTTCTAAAGGCATTATACCCAAAGAAGACATTTTCTGAATCTGTTGGACTAAATTCCCATTCAGGTTACAATGAGAGTTGTGATAAGTCTATCAGAAGAATGAAATCCAGTTCGGCGAAAAACTTCAAGACCCACTCCCGATCCTCTTTAGAACTATTTTAAAAGTTTCCCCAGTGGTCTTTAATTGTGATTATGCCATTTTTAGCCAAAACCAAAACACATGATTTTTCAGGACATAGTTTCTGCAAAGTGTCAGTAGTTTATTAAGGTGCTTAGAGACCGACTTGTCCTCAAGCAGTCACTTTTAATATGATATGTCTATGCAAACTCGCATAGACCAGAATTTTGGACTTCCACATTTCTATGAAAGTTTCAAATCAAGTGTTCATTGATTGTTTACTGAAAGTTCAACCGGTTAAACTTTTTAATGGCTAATGGCGGCAATGCAGCACTGTGACCAATTGAGGACTCTATTTTAGTAGACACGTGTGGATAGCGCACGCTGCAAAACACAGAAGTACCAACTGTTGTAAACATGATCACAAGGAGAAATTAATAACTCTATCTCGTGGTAATTTACAGCCCTTCACAACCCCAACCTAACATTACGAGCACAATAAAAATGGCCAGCAATTATGGAGGAATCCAGCCCCACAGTTTTGAGCCAGATGCCAGGTCGGACCAGAAAAACATAGATCTAGTTTTCTGTAAAGGGATCTATCAGAACGTAGCGGAGTAGTGAGCTCATCAGTAGAAATCAAGGGTGTGTGAGAGCAACAGACAGAAGAGTGGCGGACTTCCTTGTAGGGATGCTGCAGTTAAATGATTCAGGCCAGACAGCTTTATTTGTCGGCCAATAAAGTGCTTTACTGAGGCAGAATACAGGAATATTAAATCAATAAAATCTAAAATAAAAAAAGAAATCAATTAAGACAGAGCTGTGATGCTGGAAAATGTAAAATTACTCATTCATTTGTTTGAAGCCACTGGAAATACACTTTTGTAAGGAGCATTCAATGTTTGGATGTTGCCATATTTTCTCTGCCAACTGAAAGCGTTTCACTCTTGTGTAGAAAGGGACCCAAAGGGTCCACATCCTGCTGGGCTGTGGGATCATAGTGTGGAGGAAAACAAGCCCACACTCATGAACGGCAGAATAAGCATTATGGTGTTGGCAAACACGGTTTGGAAAGTTTTCCCGTGCTATGACAAACAAACTTAACCCTTTTCTTCAACCAACAAATGAATTTTTTTAACATCATTTGTCAAAACGTATGTTTTGACAAAATCCACAGTTTTTTTTTTGGTGTAGTTTGCCAAATCTTATATAGGGGTTAGCAAAACTAATAATTTGGTTGCAACATTTTAGATGTCTTAAAGAAATCCAACTGCGTCCAAAAAAAAAAAAAAAATCTGCGTCCATCCTTTTAAAATGTCCTTATATTGAAGTTAGTGGGTGAAAAAAAAATTAAAAGCTTGTTTTCCAATTTAATGCCAATTTAGAATGAACTATTTAGCAGGTAGATCAAATGGGAACAAATGTCTGACCTTTTGAGACACAAAAAACTTTTAAGGTTATCAATACGGTAATAATAGAGATATATGTAGAGTTTAATGACACAGGCGCAGTGAAATACCATGGATGAATTATTTTTCAGCATTTTATGGCTGATTTAGTTTTCTTTTAGCCTATTTAGATGTTGAAATGTCAGTTCTTGGTCCACTTTCCTTGTAAGAAAAAAATAAAAAACACCTGTTTTAAATTTAGTTTAAAGGACTTTAGGGGAAAAAGTTTAACCTATTTCTTGATATTTTAGAAATTGATTTTTTTTGAGGACCTAAATATGGGATATTATGGATGTCTATGTAAGTCTATGTAAAGACAAATGAAAAAAAGAAAAAAAAACATGTGGAAGATATAGAATAAAATTTTTCTTAATTGATGTTTTCCCGCCTGAAGTCATTACGTGATCGATGTAATGGGTTCATAAGTTTCCGGGGTCATCCAAGTTAAAATCCTTTTTTTTTCTGTGACATTAGTCAAAGCTGAAAAAAAAACTTGATACTTCTTGACCATAAATTGAAGTTCTCCTCTTTTGTCCTATTATTTTACCCTCATATTATTAAAATAGCCAGAGACAGATTGATATTTAAGTTAAAATTACTGTTGTCTTTAGTTTCTAATGAAATGAAAATATTTAGTGACTATAATGACTTACAGTTCTATTTGAGTTCAAGCAGACATGATCATCAATCTTGTATCTTTTATTTCATTTTAGTGTTGTATATTTAAAACATGTAAAATATAGTTTAACATTTACATGTAATAAATGGGGAAAAGTAGCACATTTTCAATTAATTTAAGATCAACTGTCTTTATTTTCACTGTAAGTTGTGGATTTAGGTTTTGTGTTTCTTCCTGAAGTGCGGTCACACTAGTTTTCAGTCTTTAATTATTCACATCTCCTTCTATTCAGTTAATTACCCCTCACTGTATTTAAGGTTAATCAAGTTTTCCGTTTGTCGCCATTTTGTTCTGCTGTGTTTGAGGCTCAAGTCTTTCCAAAACCGTTTACTCTTGTCATTTTCTTTTTTTTTTCAGTTTCTGTCCATCAAGTTTATGTTCAATTCAGTTCAGCGTTTCCTTAAGTTGCCTTCATCCCCTTCTCGATGTTAGAAACTCCAACAAATATAGACTAAAAGTCTGTTTTTGTTTGTTTTTTGATGAATACTTTCTACATTGGTTTGATAAAATGGACAAGTTTTAAATTATATTTGTTTATTTTCCAGAATATTGTGTCTATGCCCATGTGTTTTTAACTTTTTATGTCAAGTGAACATTTTTAACTGTTTTAAATTAAAATGAAAATTAAAGCTAAAAATGTAAAATATAAATGTAAATGTAAAAATATACATTCAACATATACAGTCAACCTCATCTTCTGGCCACGTGTCACCTGAGAAACTGGTTTTGCATCTTTGAGAGCTTGTATTTTTTTTTATTTATTTACTAGAATTGAGGGAATAATGTTTATTTTTTTCCAAAGTAAAATTCCTGGTGATCTAACCATTGACTACATATGAAAACTGGACAGAGCAAGTGTGATGTCACCCATAGGAAACGTCTTACTTCTGGTTCCAGCCCAATGAAGTCAATTCAGTTGCCATTTTTCTACGATATGGATGCCGCCATGTTGGAGCCAGTCAACAGCGATTGCTTCGAGTCGGTCTAAGCCATGTTTCTATGACAACTACTGTCACCAATCAAGAGTGAGCTTGTTTGAAGTCCAAACCCCTTATAATGAAAAAAAGGTTTATTTTACTATAGAAGTCTATGGGATCTGGGCTTCCTGGAGCCAGCAGGTACTTTGTAATTGGAATGGAAGGGGGAGGGGTCGCTCAGTCCAGCTCTCACATACTGTCACCAGATCTAATGAGTCCAGTTGGGTAGTTGGCACTTATCCACTCCCTAAAAGTCACCATGTGAAACCCAAATGAATCAAAAACATGCTGATTTCCTCTGTTTGAGCTCTAGAAATGTTTTTAATACTATAATTGAACGAGGATAAACTAACACTTAACCTATTAAGCATTATTAAAGGATTATTTCAACTTTCTTCCATTAGTTTGAAAGTTGAGTGCTCAGTGAGATCTCACTCTCTCAACCTTTACAGATTTCTTTAAATCAAAGTTGTTCTTCACAAATGACTGTACCTCCTGGACTTTAACCCTCTTCTCTTCAGTGTAGCTGAGACATTTAATCGTCTTATAAAAATGTCCAATGCTCTACTTTAATCTACTAATATAGGTTGCGACACCAAGTCTATATGACTGAGGTGGAAATCCTATTTATATTAAATTCACTTCCAAACCCCTCCCTTTATAATTGATGTGCAAAAACAATTGTTATGAAGAACAAAGGAGCCTTTTACTCTGGAGGGGAATAAACACGTTCTTTTAATTAATCAATCTAGGTAACACTAAAAGGAATTGACTTTTTCCTCTTTAAATTGGACATTTGAGGGCAAAGCCCTGAACCACAAAAGAAATTAAGAGCTATGCACACGGGATATTACATGTCAATATTTATTACTAAGCTATAATAAAAGAAACATTATAAGCTGTCGAGGACGTTTTTAGTAGGCCGTCTTCTATCTTATTTGCCTAACATGCAAATCTTGCTCTTTTTCCATCTTAAATCTATTTTTTTTTTAAATTCCTAATTTCAAATGGAATTTATTGACAGCCAATGAATTGATTCTTTTTTTCATTGCTTTTTTTAGACCTGCGTTGCAAGGTGTTAGCCAACGTTCTGCTCCACAATGCATCACATAAGCAATTAGTACAGTGGGCTTGTGTAAATACAATACAAAACAAAAAAAAGAAATGGTTAAAAACCTAACTTTGTTGTGCAGTGCAGTGATGTTGCTGGAAATGATTCTTGTTGATTCATTCGTTCAAGATTCTGCTCGGTTCCGACACAACAGAATTCAAATAATCAGGAATTTGTTTGTTAGATTAACATTATACATTTGTAAGTATGTGACCTTGATTTGACAGCACACAAAAAGATATTGCTGTCCAAAAAAAACAAAAACAAAAAAAAAATTCTTTATGTTTGAAGTTTTCAAAAGAGCACCTATATGTTCCTCAGCACTACAGGCAAAATATTCTGTAGACAAATTAAACAAAACTTGAGTTCTTTGGAGGGAATGCTATGTGGAGAGGAAAAAAAGGCACAATACATCAAAAACCTCATCCCAAATGTGAATCATGGTGGAGGAAGCATCATGGTTTGGAGCTGCTTTGCTGAATTTTTTTGTTGTTTTTAACAAGTTATTGTTGCATCATGAAAGAGGACATTTATTAAGCAAGTTATTATAAATGTGTTTATTTAAATCCTGGTAGATCAGGAGCAGGTGAAAAAAAGTGGAAATTGGAAAAAGTTATGGCGTGCCCCCCCTGCTCCGCTACACTCTGATGCATCCTCCTGCAGACAAATACATCCATGTACGTCTTCGTTTTTGTTGTCTGAACTCAAAATTGAACGACTGGATAGCTCTTATACCGCTCGACATCTTTGTTGCACATTGTGCGGAGCTGTAAGTTAGTGGGAGAGAGGATAAACAAAGGGATGATGGGAAATTAGAGCAGGTTTACTCAATAGTTTTGCCTACAACTCAGAGGCAGTAGAAGTTTCTTCAATTTGCCCCAAAAACAGCAGAACTGTAATTAAAAGATTGATTTTACAATCAATTAAAAGATAATTGGAGTGGGACTCTGAAGGAAAAGAGATTCATAAATTTAATTTATCTATTTTGCAGTGTCAAAGTGAAGTCAATTTTTGATTTATCCCTTTTTTTCTTTTAAATTCACCACTAAAAGTGACATTTCTAAAAATATTCTAATAACAGAGAAGTTATAAAATGTATTAAAATTATTTTTAAAAAGAAAAAATCTTCAATTCTAAAAGTTTTAACCTTGAATTTGTATTGCATCTGATTTATTAACCTGTGTTTGTGAAAACACAAAAAGAGCATGCGTTGTTGGAGGGTTCCTTTATCTCTGTGGGTTTGGTGGTTGGTCAGACATCGCATTCATCCAGGAAATTTAATGTAAAAATGAGAAATTACTATGCCTGCAGGGATTGTGGTCCCTCTCTGCAAATTATTTTGCAACAGTATAAAGAAATAATTCATATAAAGTGAAGATGACTGGGAAGAGGTTTGCATTTCCTGTCACAGACGCACAGCAAAGTGGCATCGTTCTCCCAAACCCATTTCCTGTTGCTGGAAGAGGGCTCCAAGGCACCTCAGTGATTATTACGGCATAAATTCAACACCAATAATATGAAAGGAAAACAGTTAAATTGTAAAAAAAATAAACAAATGTTTATTTTTTTAATTCCTCACCTTTTAAAATGCTCCAACATTCACACCTCAGTAGCTTATAAATTAAACATAGCACATTTCCTGACTGATATTGCCACTAATCTTTAAACCTGCCGAAAAAGTCATGAAAATGCATAAATTAGAGCCAGAAATGTTATGTAAATGTGATTGCAAATGCTACAGATCGCATTCCCATTACAGAATCTGTGCTAATAACCTGTAATTACCAG
This sequence comes from Oryzias melastigma, assembly GCF_002922805.2. Lineage (NCBI taxonomy): Eukaryota > Metazoa > Chordata > Actinopteri > Beloniformes > Adrianichthyidae > Oryzias > Oryzias melastigma. The sequence continues at coordinate 7,066,242 of NC_050523.1, forward strand.
GTTTGAAATGTTGGTGCTGCTTTTAAACTTTTAGCCATTTCCCTATTCATTATTATAGTTCACATTAGCAAATTTCGTATTTTGCCTCATCCTTTTCAGAAACTCATTATGCTCTTTTCATGCATTGTCTCATTTGGTTTGGGAAATATTCACATCAGTCGCTTTTGTATTAAAAAGCCTATTTCCTGCCACCCACACTGCTGTTAAAAGTAATTCAGATTTATAAAAAAAGATAGTAGCATTAATGAATGTGAAACCTACCTCTCACATCTTTTTATTTAGCTTTGATTCCCAATCATTTTGCATGGTATGCTTGCTATGCCATGCACCAGTTTCAAGCTTTCTTCAGGAGATGTTGACTGAAGAAACCACAGGAGATGAGGAGGAGAATAACTCTTACTAATTTCACTGAGACAAAACCCCCAAAGAGAAATGTGAGATCCGTGTTGATGTCGGTGTAGGCCTGCTATGCAAATTAAAGAGGGGTTGGAAATGCTCAGCAGGAGCCTGAAAGTGCTGCAGGACTTGTCTCTCAGGGGGAAGTTATTGTCACAGTTTCAGCAAAGGCATTGGACCATTCATTTGTCTCAAAGGGACAAAACGGGGTTTATTGTGGTGAAGGTTTCCAATTAGAGAACAAAGGCACACAGAAGGGTGATTCAAGTGTTGTGTGGGCAGAGCCTGGCCTTTGATTTGCCAAATTACTGACCCGCATTAGCTGCTACAATTCATTTTGTCTTATTTTTCCAATTTATTTTGAACCGTTTTTGTTTTTAAGGAAAGCAAAAAGTGTTTTCTTACTAAAGGCTTAGGGACAACAGAACTCACAGGTGGATAAGTCTGTCTGCAGGCAAAAATGGGCTGATTGGTAAAGGATATTCAGGTAGTCTGAATAGTCACCATACCCTCCCGTGATCCACCTTTTGCACGTGTAAACTGGATGGGGGGAGCAACAGACCCTCACTCAGTATATGGAATGCTTGAGGGGTGAAAGAACGGCCAATTTTTATACCTATCACACAATATGCTAGTCATGCATGAACCATGCGTGATTACCGCGCTATATATATATATGCAATTCATTAGTGATTAGTGTGTAAAATATGTAGTTTTATTGTGATTGTGTCATATGCACAATATCAAAGTTAATCATTGATGCTCCATGCATGAAAGTGCATTAGCTTGATACTAATGTTTAATGGAATTTCCCATCGTACGGCTAACACTAATGCTCTGTCGACCTAAACATACATTGCTGACTAAATGAACATCTTTATAAACTCACAGACATGAATTTTCCAAACTTTTTTAAGAATATATATTTTAAAATAACAATTTGTGGTCTAAAACATCATTTTTTTCCCTCATACTGTCTTCTTCTTCTTCTGGAATAAGGTGTAATCCTAAAGCGCGAGCTCCACCTAGTGGCCAAACTGAAACGCTCCCCAGGAGAAGCAGAACAATGTTTACAATGTTAACGATCTGAACTTTTTTGTTAGAACTTCTGCTTTTAAGAATCCATGTATGCAATTAAGAATCTCATTATTTCACCAATACCTTTTACAATATGTGAAATTTATGAGATCAATAGGAATATATTCAAATCATATAGTAGATTATTAATGTATTTCTAAACAAATGTGTCTAAATGTGTAAACTCAAAATTGAATGGAGTTGAAGAATCAAAAAAAATCTGAATCAAATCGATTTAAGCTCTTGAGAACCGAATTGTTTCTGGAAATGATAACCGATACCCAGCCCTACATGGAACGGTCATGGATGGAAACAAATTTGTGTATGCACCTTGTAAAAATCATGCACAATTGCATAATATTTACATTATAATTGCATTTAAACTATGTGAAATAGGTATAAATTAGCGAAAATTTCCAAATAATAAAATTTAAATAAAACAGGAAAACCTCTGCTTTTTTGTCTCCTCTTCTTTCCTTTTGTGACCTTAAAGCTGATCCTGAGGGCTTCTTTATTCTGCCCTTAAAGTTTTAAATAAGCACTAACAAAGAGAAAAAACTTTGTTTAAAACATATGTCTTCATGAGCATCAGAAGTTCCATGTTTTCTTGGGGTTGTGCATTAACAAATAAGATAACTTTGTATTTTCTTCAAATCTAGCATTGAATTCTATCCGGACTTCAAACACGGTTTTAAAAATAAAACTATCAGACTGCAGCATATAATCAAATTACTGTGCCTTCAGGATGAATCATGTTTTTTTCTTTATTCTGCATGAATAAAGTCATATCTAAAGGTACTATTTAGGGAAAAGAACAGTAAAGAAAAAGTATTTCTTTGTGGGTTGGAGAAAACTAAACTTTGTATTAAAGTTGTTGTCAGGAAATATTCACTGATAGAAATGTTTTTATGTTTAGCTGTGTGTTGCAGACTTAAAAAAATGTTGTTTTATGTCTAAAAAAATGTTTCCATCAGTGTTAGTGTGTATTGCTTTGGTTAAATTGGACTAAAAATGACTTTCAAACCACGGTGGACCATTCTTCATTTGAATCTCTACAGTGTGGCTCACCCGCAGCAATGCAGACGATCTATTGTTTGCTGAGCTGGCTTTAGCAGCAGGGTTGAATTTATGCTTCAGCGCAGGAAGCCTACACATTGAGAGTGATCCTGAGGCTGTGCCTTCCCTTAGAAAAGGACTGTGAAAAAACCAACCGCGTCGAAGAGGTGGCTGTGGGTGGACAGGCCGGTAAATGTCATCCAGATGGTCAATCGTAGCCTGAAGAGAATGTGGGGTCTTTGTGTTACCAAGATGTTGGGGAAAAAGAGAATGTAACTGATTGGTCTCACTTTGGTGCTTAGAGCAATCCTCATCCCACATAGAGACAAATTAGTGGTAAAGGCAACACACTAAAGTGTTTGCAGAATGATTTGTCATCATTTCCTTTAGACTGTGAAAATTAGTTAGAGACTGCTGTCATTTAGCTTCCTTATTGGCTGCATGGAGTCATTCAAACGTGCATGGATGTCAGTGAGCAATGCATTTTTTTTTCCAAAATCAAGAAGTGTCTTTTATTTTAAGACATTTAAGAAATTTGCTTTGGAGTTGTGGGCGGGGCTGTACCGGTTTGCTTTTAACCATAACAAAACAAAGTGAAATTAAACCGATTTTAGCACTCGAAGAAGTTAAATACATATTAAAAATATAGTACACAACAAAATGACAGAAAGCATGAAGTGTGTTGATGCAGAAGAGTCTCAAAATGGAGCAAACAAACAGATGAGAGCCTGCAGGGCAGTAGAGTGGCAGCAGAGGATCTGGAAGTGGCAGGAAGACCAGAGGAAGAGTCCTCCGGAAGAGCTCCTCTGGCAGATCTTTTGTCTCTAGCATCTGCTGGTTGAACACCTGCGCAGGAGGAGAAAAAGTACAGGAACCAGAAACGCACTCAGATGGCCCAAGGAGTGTAGCAGGGGCCGTTACCGTGGAGAAAGCCAGCACTCATTTCCCATCATTCCTTTGTTTACACTCTCTCCTGCTAGCTTACAGCCTCTCAAGCTAACATTAGCGAGAGCTAACATTATAATACTTAGAAAATGCAGTTTTAATCTTAAAGTATTTTATTTATGTCCTTCATCGTGAGAAAATGCTACAAGAACATTTTAAAACACCAAAACAAAGTTTTCATTGGAGTGGGTCTTAAAAACCAAACTGTTCCTATGTACACATATTGTTAAAGGATGAAGGAACAATTTTTGGCATAGAAAGTTGTCAACATATTGTTGATTTATGTTATTTCTGTTAGCAGTTTAAAGTAGTTGGTTATATTAAAAAATGGCATAATTGTGAGAGTGGGAAAAAGAAATTCCTCATTCTGAGCCAGCTCAAATGAACTTTTTTGGAGACATTTTACTGTAAATATGTTTAAAACAATAATCTGGTAACTTATAACCCACATTGTAGGAATCTAAGTCACACATTTTAGCCTGTGACCCCCAAAGTCATTACATCTCGACTTACTGAACTAAAACCAAGACTGTACGAATTTTTGTTACGTTGAAAATTTACAACTGATTTAGCCAAAGAGTGTTTGAGTTTTTACATAGAAACCAAGAAGAATAGGTTGTTTAATAGGTTTATTTCAAGTAACTTAAAAAAAACTAAAGAAAAGAAAAGTTCAAAACAGATATGTCACATAAATTGAGATATTTGTATCTACGCCGTGTCACATTGAATCCATTAAATATATTTGTCAATCAAAGTTTGATTAATTGCTGAAAGGGAGTTGGAAGAAATTAGAATAATTTTTTTTTCCTTTTTAGTTTTTATGCAAAAATTGAAAAAGCTGAAGTCAAGACATTTCTTCCACACTCAGAGCACATGATCAATAAATTAGTATTATAGCAGCATAGAAATGTAAAAAAATATTTTTTATAGTTGGTGTGGAAGAAATCGTATTTTCTCTTTAAGTTTGTATGAAAATTAACCAAAACTAAGATACAAACTAGGCAAAATGAGACTTTTCCATCTCATATTTGCACTATTTTTTAAGGCAAAAGTGCACAAAAATGCAAACATTTTGTTATCCTGTTAAGAACTACCTTAAACATGAATGTCATTGAGCCACTTCGATCCAGAAGATCATTTCTTAGAGCCATAATGTCTCGCTGAATAAGTGATTTTCTGGATGAAAGAACATTTATTTTCTTAATTTAAAAAAAGTTACAAATCCTGTGTCCTCAAGACGTCCACCTATTGAAATTGAGCTTGTTAAATTATTCGTGAACATGCTTTAACTAATAAACACTTAAAATAATGTTTTATTTCTTTACATACGTTGTGAATGGTTTCAATAACATAATTGTGTTGAATTTTATAAACTAAATTACTATAGACTGGATGAAAAATTCAGACATGCAGTGTGTTGCAGAAAATAGAAGTTATTGCCTTCTTTTCTTTTCAAGTTACACTTTTCAAATCTGAAATATTTTGCAAAGCACCATCGAGCCAGTACCGTCCTGCTGCACTGGACGACGACACGACCACAGCCGCACTCTGACAAACAAATGAGGGGAAGCCATTGTGTCTAGATGAGATTTTTGACCGGAACAATGGTTAGATGTGTCTCCTCTTGAGCATTCTACACACTTTAGTATACTTCAATAGGAAGACATAAAGCAGCTGTCCTTTCTGCTGCCTGTTCTAAATGATGGGATTCATGCTTCATTTAGAAACAACTCATAGCAACAAAAGAAAGTATTTGAGGATATGTGACTTTTTGGTAATACTGAAAAATAAAAAGTAGTATTTTTGGGATAATTAGACAATTAATTTGAATTTTGCATGTTTAAAAGAAATGTTGGCAGGCCCTAAAGACTGAGAAAAGTAAGTTTGTCTGAGGGATAATGTGCTATTTACCACTCAACCAAACATGACTGATTAAAACAATCACAAACTAGATAAAATTAGATTTGGAATCAGGAGAAATCGAGCTGTGCCTCGTCTTCTAAGGAGCCGCGAGTGCCTGCTGAGGGAGCAGATTGACAGATCTTATTGGCCGTGGTCTAGTTCAATACAGCATGCCAGCAGGAGGAGGAGAGAGTCAATCCAGCAATGATCAACTGTGGCAGCAGTGCTTTTGTTAATCGCACTGAAGTTTTGCCAAATTAGTAGATTAAGAAAAAGAAGTGTAATCTTTTACTTTTTTTTTTTTTTTTTTTTACATAACAGCTAAGAAATAAAGCATCCGTTCACTTCTTGATCATGCGTAGGTGTGCGTGAGCACATGTGGTGCTTCGCTGACATGCAGTGAGGAGTTTTCCCCCCAACATTCTGGAGCATAAATCTGATTCGACTTAGTTTGATGCTTCTGCAGCACTAATCAGTGGAGCATGCAGCAGCTCCAGAGCTAAAGGTGAGCAGATGCTTTGAACCCCACACATCTATTGATCTTTTTTATTTTTCACTTTAAAAAAAAGCTTTACCTCCATAAATTGTATTAGCATCTCTAAAGGCAGAAATGGCGACACTGAGATGCTTTAAAGAATATTAGTAATAAGTCATCAAAACGTCAGTTAAATGAAAACTTCATCACTGAACATTTTGATATTTGGATTTTATCATGCAAACATGTGAATAGAATACCCTGTCACAGTTATTTTAGACATAAATGACAGAAACTAGGAAGCAGTGTACGTTCTTGTGGCCTTTTTCTGATAATTAATGGACATATTTTAAGAAAGTCAAGCTTAAAATTGCATTTTTTTGTATTTCTTTATTCAAATCATTGTGAATCGGAAGCTTATGACACCTTTGATTGCTTTGATTCCTCACTCATATTTTATTACCTCTGGTTACACTTGTAAGCAT
>NC_050523.1:7072659-7086573 GCF_002922805.2 Oryzias melastigma
TATGACATAAAAAATACACAGGGTAGAACAAAAGCTTCCTGATTTCCCCCAATATGGAATGAGGATGGGAAAGGGGGCGGGGCTGCTTTAAACGTCTTTAAAATGGCTTAAATGATGATCGGAGTGGGAGTATTTCCTTAGCTCTATTTTATTCTTAACTACATATTTTGCTTTTAAATTTTATCTACATTTTTATGCAAACATTAAAATCACTCATGTTTTTATTACCTCTGATAACATTTGTGAGCATTTTTTTAACGACGATATTTTCTTGCTATTCTTGCTTTCCGAACCCAAAGTACTTTACTTTTACCAACTCAGGAGCACTTTTATAAATCACTTATTGATGATATTTGTATTTATTTTATCTAACTTATCATTTTTGTTATAGTTTTTTCTTTTCTTTAGTTTTATAGCTTAATTTAAAATTTCAAATAAGTGCGGGACTATCAAATCGGGGTTTGATTCCTCACTCATATTTTATTACCTCTGGTTACACTTGTAAGCATTTTTCAGTTACAAAATGTTCTTGCTATTCTAACTTTTTCAACCTGGAGCAATTTCCTTTTACCAAATAAAAATCACTTTTATGAATCATGTATTTATGATATTCCTAATTATTTTCTCAAATTTATAATTTTTGTTAGTTTTTTTTACCTTTCCACAAGTTTTATAGCTTAATTTAAAGTTTCAAATAAGTGCAGGACTAATAAATCAGGGTTGGATGAGCTTCAGCATCCAGTGTGGGTTCTTAGGCAAGACTCCTTATTGTTTATGTAACCACAAGGGGGGCCTAAGTCTGGATCTCCCTGTACCAGTCCCCAGCCCGGATAAAATACACTGTCAGAAAGGACGTCTGGCATAAAAATCTACCAGACCATAGAGCTGGGCGGATTGATCTCAAATTGGTATCGGTATCAGACCAATACCAGCCCACAGATATCGATATTTCCACTCCTGTTTGAAACTTTTCTGCATCTGCGTAAATAAATAAACTATTTAATTGAAAATATTGTCCTAACGCCTGGTTCACACTGGCTGCTTCCATTCAGCGTGATTGTTAACCTATGGTGCAGTTCACACCAGGCACGGAACGCCGCGGAAGTTTCACGCCATGCAGCGGATCGTTTCGGTGTCTGGTCTATTTTGTGCGCGAGCCGCGATCGATCCACATCAATTCTGGCAGGAAGTTACACCAAGATACATGAGAAAATCTGGTTTATTTTCAAAATATGACCAATTTTTCACAATAAAACTCAACGATTGACAAATGTGATCGTGTTTTGGTATCTAAACTGACTGTAGAGATAGAAATGAACATAAAATCACAGCAGATATACAGATATACCTCTGTTTTTATGTTTATGAAGTAATTAATTGAGAAAACAATAATGTCACTTCCACAATATTAACAAAAAATATCAACATTAGTATCGATATTGATCAGTATTGAATCGATACCCAAATGCTCAGTATCGCCCAGCCCTACCAAAACACCTGTGTAAATTAGTCAAAATCCTTGAGGGATAAACAAAAACAAGGGAAACAACATTTATAATTTCAAATCCATACTTGTGCACTTTTTCAACTATATTCATTTTAGCTTTCAGCTCTTACAGCATGGTCGATTGGTTTAACCCATTTACTCATAGTTCACTGATCTCAGGTTTGCTTTTATAGGGAACGCTGTTTCATCTCTATGATACTTTTTAATGCAAAAATGAAGCTGACAATACAAAAAAAAATCTTACATTTATGCAGAAAGTGAGCGTTTGTTCCAAATTCCCCTTTAACTCCTGCTGTCACCACCACAGTTCAGCTTTGTACCCATAAAATCACCTCTTCTTCAAGGCTGCAAATGTTAGATCAGATCCTAAAGATAATCCCTCAGACTACATTTGTGTGAGCTCCTTTCCTCAAAAGGAACGGCTGAACTTAAATAATGTTGGTGGAAATGTTCCCTGCAGCAAAAAAAAAAAAAAAGCTGCAAGACTCCATCACTGTGGGGGCAGGGCGGTTAGGCCTGCACGGTCCACATGCACTCACTCGCCCACTTGTTGAGGATAATGGTGAAGAATGACTCATCTGACCATATCACATTCTCTCCACTTGTGTGGTGACCATTGCACATTGTTTTTGCACCACTTAGCTCTGCATTTGTCTTTTTAAAGTGGGGTTTATGCAAACCGCATGCCGTCATTCTGCTCCTGCTGCTTCATGCTGGTCTGTTTTCTTTTGAAAAATTGGATTAATCTACAAGCACTGCAGTTTTTAGGAAGTTGAACTTTTTATTTTGTTATTATTTATCTGACTTTTATTTTTTGTGGCCATAACACTGACTACATAAAAGTTTCTAGGTGTTCTAAATTACCCCTCTAGAGTATTTTTAAAGTACTTCTCAGAGGTGATAGTATAGAACCACAGCCCTAAATATTAATGAGTCAGATAAGTTACACATAGATTAATTCTACCAAAGCTTATGCGATTAATCTTGATTTGTTGCTTATTTCAGGTATTTTTTTTTTATGCCGATGATGTTCTGTTCTCTTTCGATTCACCTAATTATTTTTTTGTCTGTTTGACTGAAAACAAGTTTGATTAAATTCATATTTTCTTCAATTAAACACAGATTTAATGAACTGGACAGCGGTCCAGTTAATACTCGTCAGCATTTCCACTCAATTAAGCCTCGCTTTCACTGATCGGTTTGTTTTCATGCGTGCTGTAGACCGCTAGCGACCTGTTAGCTCTCCCTGTATCACACCGTCACCAAAGGATGGCAAGGAACGTTTGCAGTACAATCGCAGACAAACCCTTGCAGGTGTTTGCAGACATTTTTAATACAGACTTGTGACTAAAAGAATCGACAATAAACCGCACAAGCATTGGAAACATTAGCTTAAATTGGCGCTTTCTGCCAATCAATGGGTGGGTAAAGCGGCCCCGCCTAACCGTTCCACTTTCAATAGACCTACAACCTATGGGGGCCCCCAAGAGGTACGGTCTGGTCCTCTTTAATGGGTTTCCGTGGAACCAAGGCTTAGATGTGACCCATGGTGCCCATGGTGAATTCAGCCTTTACCCAGCACTAGAGTGGTTAAGCTCCAGCATCCCTGTGGCCCCAAAAGGGAATTCAGTGGGTTCAGATAAAGGATGCCACAGCTTAATATCAGCGGCCTGGTGCAAAGGTAGAGTGGTCGACCTCTGATTAGAAGATCACAGGTTCGGTCCCGTCTGCGTAGCCATGTGACCAAGTGTCCTTGAGCAAGACACTGATCCCCACATTGCTGCTGGTGGTTATAAGTTGGTGTCAGTGATAAGCTGTGGAGTCAGTTAATCAATGTGTGAATGTGTGTATGGATGAGTAGGACTGGGACTGTAAACCGCTTAGGGCCATCTAAGATGGTAGTTACGCACTACACCATTTACCATTTTATACATTGGGGATCTGGGAACTGAACTCATTTAAAAGTTTGTCTTAATTTATCTTATTAAACTGCTTTGTTTACTATATTTAAACAAAATACAGGTCTCAGAAGCTAAATCTGAACAAAAAATGATCCTAAACTTCCTTGGTGATAAAGGAAGCAGGCTGCCCTATGGACCTGCAACACATTAGTTTCACGCATGAGCTGGTTTTTGACAGAACTTATAAGATATAATAAGTATAACATAGGTTACTCATATTTAATTAACTGCTTTGGGCTGTGATGAGTTTTCCCTTGAATAAAAGTAGACGTCTTAAATTACTGCAGAGTCTACATGGAGCTGCAGCTCTGTGACGTAAAAGCGACAGAGGCTCGGGCTCCTGTTGACAGTGCTGCCGCCTGGCTGTCAGCTTGTCTGACCAGCACTGGCAGCAGCGCCACTAGCCTGCATTATCAAGACAGAGTGGATGGGAGGTGACAAGTAGGAGCTGACTGGTGGAATCTGTGCTCTACCTGCCCACCACTGCCAATCAGAACTAAATCATGCAGCAACTTTCTGTGTTGGAGGAGGACAGATTTGTCAGATTCAGTTGCAGCATAACCAGTAAGACAGCAGAAGGGAGCAGCATATTGTTTTTAAGAGTCTACTTTTAGCCGTGTAAAAGTCTGGGTTGACCCTTATTATTTTTTATTATAACTGCATCTTCAGGGGAAAATTTGTCAAGTTAAGTTCTATTTTTGCTGTGACAGTCTCTAGCCTCGTTATTAAGAAAATCTTGTTTCATTCTAACCTAAAGTTCACCTCAGTGACTCTAGTTCTCTCTGAAAATCTCAAAGTAGGCAGATTTAAACAGGTATTCGTAAATTATCAGATGTTTTCTCTACTAATTAGTTTTTTTTCATAGTTTAGCACCTTTTAAAGCGATCTTCGATGTTACGCTTCCAATTATTATTTTGCACTTTAACTTAGAAAAAAGTCAGAGAAGTGTTTAAACTGGAATCCAAATGCTATTATCTCCAGTTTCAACAAAAAAGTTAAATCTAGACCCTTGCTACTGTGCCAAATAAATCAGTATGGCTTATTATATTCCCAGGACAGATAACAGATGATAGAAAGATCCAATAACATGATTTTGTGTATTTAAATGTGGCTCTCTATTAATTAAAAACGTTCCTTAAAAAACTTTTTACATGGCGTCTTCTATATTAACTGTGTTAATATGTGCCAGTATATAGAAAAAGGTAGTAAAGTTTTTTTTTTTGACATTTGGAGGCACAAACTACACCATCTAATAAGGTAGAAAAAGACTGGTGCAGATTTGTTTTAAATACTTTTCCGTTTGCAGGAGACTAACTTCTAATGATACCAAAGATGTTTGTGCACTAATCTCACAAACATCTTGTTAATGTGAGCTACTGACGGTAAACAAGCCAGAAATGGAAGAGTGACTGAATCTTTTAGTAATGAGATACAGACATCATATTCACTTGTTTTATTTCAGAGTGGTCATTATTCAGAAATGATGGAGTGTGACAATGTGTGACCAAAGTCTTGTACCTGTTATACATAGTTAAAAAAAAAATCTAACTAAAAGGTAAGCAGCTGTGGTAATTACAAATAAAAACAGATGTTTATAAAATTAAGTTTAGACCATATAATCCAAATATATCACAAACTAGTTATGTTGTGAGAGAGATATAGTATGTCCTTTCCATCAAACTCATTTTGACAGGTGACCTTTGACCTCCACATTCCGATGTGATGACGTAACAATTTGATATCAATTTGATATAAACTTTATATAAACTTTATATCAAATTGATATAAACTTTATATAAATTTGATATCAAATCGATATCAAATTGTTACGTCATCACATCGGAATATGGAGGTCAAAGGTCACCTGTTAAAATGAGTTTGATGGAAAGGACACACTATATCTCTCTGTTGTGTTATTATTAATTAATTGTATTTTTCACACATCAAATTATTAAGAAAAAATATCTAAATGTGTGTTTCTGGAAATGATTATTATCAAAATGTGCTTCTTCATTTTAATTGGAACATTAAAAATATTAGTTTGGATTTTTCAAAATAAAAAAAGTTATTGAAACAGTAAAAAATGTGCACCTGTTCTCAAAAAAACATAAACTGTTTGACCTTGAAGAGTTTGAGTCCCACCAGAAATAAAAAAAAAATCATGATTTGCTCAAAAAATTATATGTATTTCAACCCTTTAACATTGTAGATGTTGTCTAAATGACACACGTTCTGTGACTTACCGTGTAACTCTTTGACGTAATCAAAGAGAATTAACTAATTCTGATGCGGGGAATTGGTTTTGCACCAATATTCAACATCACTACCTATAGCTGCTTTTCTCCAGGACAGAATCTCCTGATTTATGTTGATTCTATGAGAACTTTTGTAGTGTAAATTGTTGCAAAAAAAGGTTATAGTAGTCAAAGAATGTCAATACTGGAACTGAAACTCTGGCATTAAAGGGTTAAAACATCTCAAAAAAGCTATACACAAATGAACACCAATGAGCCTTAAAGCAGAGGTGGGAAACTCCAGGCCTCAAGGGAATCAAGGGATACGTCTGCATATTTTCTAGAAATCAGTGCCTCATTCACGACTGGTATGTGTCCATACCAGGGTATGTTTAAAAACAATCGGACCCTTGGTCCTCACCCCTGCCTTAAAGGGTACTCAAATCTAGGGAGACAAGTGTACATACAGTACCCCTACTTCTGACTGTATTCTCTCTTGAACACACAGGAAGTTCGGCTTTCTTCTTTCTTCATGTCAGAATATTCTAATTTTCTGGCTCTACGTTCAATGTTTCTACCTACTAACACACCTTCCTCATCTTCTCCTTAATATAACAGTAGTCCAAATGCACTGCCACCCAATAGGTCAACAGCACCAGTGAATGTCGTTCTTAGCTTGGGGTTGTCTGACCCAGAATGGAAGTTCTGTTTGTGTTTTAAGAAATTTTTATGGCTTTACATTGGTTTCCATTGCTGACAAAACCCTCATTACTTACTTGACTTGGGACAATCACACCAAAGAACTGTCCTCTTGTGGTTGCAATGACAACAGTCTTAGAGTATATTCAGACTGAACACATTTGGTTTGGTTAAAGTGAACCAAAGTTTGTTTTCCCCGATTATGCGGAATACATTTTCAGTCTAAATATGTGCAAGTAGACCTTGGTTCAGGACAAGGATCCATTCTCTTTCAAGGTGGTCTGTTTATTTCTGATCTGAGTTTCAGTTTAACTCTTAGTTTCCTTAGCCTGAATAGACCAAAACGGCCACCGTAGCTGGTGGTCACATGACCACTGGCAATCGATAAGTCAAGTACAAACGTAAAGTAACAATTGTCATTTTATCAGATGGAAAAAAGGGTCTTGTTGTTTATTTGTTGGGATGTTTCATGTATTTTAACACAGCTGAAAACGGTTCTTACACGCTTTTCTGTGTCTCACACGCCCGACACCGCTGTGACGTCATCCTAGAGGCTACCTTGTAGTTCTTAACATAATTCTCTTAAAAACAATGTTATAATACCACAACAATGAGGCACAGCAACTCATTAAAATGTGGTTGGATGAATGTAGGAACATGAGAACAACTTTCAACGTTATCCATTTTGCTTTTTACTGTTTTCCAACAACATAGCTACACTTATTAGTGTACCTCCTTAGATGTCTTCTTGCCAGTAACCGTCCCATGCACAGCTTGTCTCCACCTGACGTTGATTGAGACGTTCAAAACTGGTCCGAAAAATATAAAGTTTGAATAAGTGAACTATCCCAACAAGGATTGCAAAGATCAGGACTTCAGTAACTTCTCCCTCTATTTCCTTTGCCCCGCCCTCATCATAATTTCTGGCCAATGACTGAAGACATCTTTTGTCATGTGGTTTTGTTGACAAGTTTTGGTCCAAAACAGGACAAGTTCAGGACTCGATCCAAACTACAAGATTTTTCCAGTCTGAACACCCTTAAATAAAACAGTCATGGCTGGATTTGATTTCAGGTTGGTTATTTAAAGACTAGTAAGCTACAGTTACTTGAACAAAAAGAGAAATCTTTAGCCTTTTTTGCTCCATTTGGTGTTTATTAATTCTTAATACGTAATGGAGTCAGCTCATGCTACATTTAAGTGAACCCATCAGTCTATAAAGTATAGAAATATACATAAATAGACATCAATAGAATGTATTTCATTTTCTAAAGTCTTTTTCTACTGCTTTTCCACTCAAGGTTTTAGTCAACTGCAGGCTTTTATAATGGTTTTGATTTATCATAATTTAAAAAGTGCAGAAAAAGATTTTCAGAAATAGGAGTCTGAACTTCAGTTTGAAATAGTGGAGCACAAGCTTGAGCCGCACTAAGTTTTATATACATCCGCATTTATCACCATATGGGAATTTTGATGGTGCTTGTCAAGTTGAATGATGCGTCTTCACGGTTACAGTTGGTTAAGACAGAATGGGAATTAGGGGCCAAGTTTTTATGCTGCTGAGATGCCTTCGAGCTGAAAACAGAGTTAAGAAATAATGCAAATTGGCATGTGTGTCTTCCAGTAGTAAAAACTGGGTAGATCTCACTCAACATCTCCAGTGAGTGGCTGTGAAACAAAGGAGAAAAAGCAATAAGTGAAGCAGAACATTTTTTTTTTGGATATACAGTGCAATTGATATATAAAAAGTGCTTTGCATTAGGGTCACAATCCAAAAATATTTGTAAAAAATTGAAACAATTTTTTTTTGTAAATTTCAACCAGGTTTTAAAGTAACTAAGGTAGGAACTGCTGATTAAAAAGGATGAGCAACCGTTTGGTTATTTTGAGCCCAACAGAAAACCTGATCATAATGAAATTGGCAAAATAAGTGTCCCCTCAGGGTAAATGGCAAACCAAGGAAGGATTTGAAAGGAGGGTATGAGGCTGTGATGGTGTTTTATCAGCCGAGTAATTTGCTCTTGTATAAACACGAATTACTGTTATCTAAGTACCCCTTGACAGCCGATTGGCTCCTCATTAGGCCTGTGTGAAATGAGATTAGCAACGAGCCTCTAAATTATGATCCAATCCCGGAACACATAATCTCTCACGCATAGATCTCTGCATTTCTTCCCTTCATCTATTTTTGTCAACTTTCTTTTTACTTCAAGTCCTTGCTCTTTCCTCCTTTTTTCTTTTTTTTTTGCATCTTTTCTCACTGAGTTCTTTCTGATGTTCATCAGAGTGCAACTGCAACGGGAGATCAGACCAGTGCGTCTTTGACATGGAGCAGTACAGGAGCACCGGCAGTGGGGGGCGCTGTGTGGACTGCAGAGACAACACGGATGGGCCCCACTGTGAGCGCTGCAAGGAAAACCACTACAGAGGAGCACCAGAGGACCCATGCCTGCCCTGCAACTGCAACGTCAACGGTAAGCTAGTATGATGCCCCTAATTGTTAATGCAGCGCCAACTAGGGTTCTGATGGGTCTGACAAATGTTCGTCTCAAGGAGGCCAAAGTGTGTAAATTAACATGCAAATAACCACGGGATAGAAAATAGTGAGACTGTATTAAACAAGAATGAACGGGCAGAAAATGGTGTAAAGTCATAGTAGTGGTTTAGGATCTTCAAAGGGGAGAAATAAAGATTCAATATGTCCGCTCAATGCAAGGATTTTTGTTCTTTACTATTTGGTAAAAGGCGTGATACAGCCCGCCTGTATCCAGATTGAGTGTGCTACGTTAGCTAGCCACTTGGTGGACGGCGTAGTGAGTTAGCGAGCGCCGCTAGCCCCTGGGCAGCGGAGCATGGTATGCTGGCCCACCAGTGGTTGGTTGCCTGCCAGAAGGAGAGCCGCTGTATGGCGTCAAAGCGTGCAATCTCTTAACTATATGGGCTAGTACAGGGGTCGGCAACCTTTAACAATAAAAGAGCCATTTCGTTTTCTACTGATCAAAACCTAGTAGGAGCCGTATCTTTAGCTTTTACCTTTACTAGAGGACAATTACTAGCTGAACTCCAAATTAGCATAAAACTCCTTAAATCAGCCAAAAATGTTAGCATGTTGCTAAAAGAAAATCTAAACTCTAAACTAGCCTAAAAACCCAAGTAGATAACAAATTAGCCAAAAATGGTAGCATATATTGCTAAAATATTAGCTAAACTCCAAATTAGCATAAAAAGCTAGCTTGTTGCTTAATTACTAGCTGAGCTCCAAAATAGCCTAAAATTCCTCAGTAAATTAAATTAGACAAAAATGATAGCATGTTGCTAAAATAGAAGCTAAATTCTAAATTATCCCCCAAAATTCAGTAGATAACAAATTAGCTGAAAACATCAACATGTTGCTAAAATATTAGCTAAACGCCAAATTAGCATAAAATTCCTCAGAAAACGAATTAGTCGAAAAGTGTTAGCCTGTTGCTAAAATAGAGGCTGAACTTTAAATTTGCCTAAAACCCCCAGTAGACAACAAACTAGCAAAAACGTTAGCATGTTGCTAAAATATAACTCTAAATTTTTTGAAAATTACCATTATTTCATTTTTCTTCCACCACAGAGGCACCATGGGGAGATAAAAGAGCCACATGTGGCTCTGGAGCCACAGGTTGCAGACCCCTGTGCTAACACAATGCATGAGCAAAAACATAAAACTGGACCAACAGCAAAAAATAGTCTAGTACAAGTGTACTTAGTGTATACTAAAAGTGAGGCAGTATACTTTAAAAGGTATATGCTGTTTATATACTGCAAACTTAAAATGTTCCAATTTAGTCTGAAGAAGTATTCAGTTAGCACACTTCTACACTACATGTACATGGTCTTTAGTTTACTTGATATACTTATACTCAAGTGTACGTAATAAAATAAACTTCTTTTTGCTAACAGTCTCTAGACTTACCAAAGTTTATTTGTATTTTTAATTACAAATAGAAATAAAGACTGTTTTTCATATTAAAAAAAGTCTCATCTGTCATCTGATACCTTTAGAGGATTTTTCCATCTTTCCCTGGTTTATTTATGCACAATAATATAACATTTTACCTGGGGTGCCCAAACTTTTGATCCCTTCTGTACATGGGATTTTTGACAAATCATCATTCTTTGGGAGCACCCCGCTTGCCCCGAGGCTGACAGTACCAAGCAACCGATCATCACGTCAGTGGAGCAGGTGTTTGCTGTCAGTCCCACTGCAGTCCTCTAAAACAGCAGATCTTTCTTCTATCTAGATGGCGCTCTTCAATGGCTACTTTTTTTTTCAAAAAATTGCCCTCCCTAAATGAACTTTTGTACATTAAGGCAATAAACTAATTGTGCATCCATTCATGCAGACTGATGACTTGTAAATTCCTTCCATCATTTGATAAAAATTGGAACCCTAAATTTTATTGCTTTAATTTATTGCCTACCTAGCCCTGAGGGTTTTACAGGCATTTTTTATCTTCTAGTGATAAATTGGAAAATGTTTCAGTCCAGCTTTTGATGTGTAGTAAGCATTTTCCATCATCCATGTGTTTACATGCTCTCCTGCTAGCTTACAGCCCCTTACAGCCACACATGGCAACAAAAATGGCAAGCAATATTGAAGCTGTCCAGTGGTACAGTTTAGAGCCAGATGCCAGCTTGGACGAGGAAAACGAAGACGTGCATGGATCTATTTGTCTGCAAGTGGATGCATCAGAATGGAGTAGATATGAATAAAGAAATACTTAAAAATGTGAATTTAAAGCTAATTTTCTTTAATACATGTCCTCAGCAATGAGAAAAATGCCACAAGAACATCTTGTTTGAGGTTGTTAACTCTTTAATATATATATACTATTTTACACACTCCTCTAAGAAAGCTTATCTGCCCTTTCACAGACATTTCCTCTATGCTGATGATATACAACTTTACAGCTCACTTAATAATTCTTACTTCCTGTTTAACTGATTGACCTACATCAATCACTGGCTGAGGACAAATGTCCTCCAGTTGAATTCAGATAAGACAGATCCATTCATTGTTGTTCCTGAAAAGAGGCTCTCTCTGATCAGACATCATTGATCCCCTTGATCCATAGGTCAAGAAAAACCTTCAAAAGCTCTGTGTCACATCTGACTCAGTGATGTCACTCCGGCACAGTGTTAAATAAAATGCTGACTAGAAATGGTTTCTACCAGTTGAGGTACTTAATCCAGAACTTAAAACGATTATTCACACCTTCTTTTCTTCACGCTTTGATCAAATCAAAACAGACTTTACCACCTCCAGATTGTTCAGAACTGCACATCTTTAAATCCTCACCAGCACATATTTCCAGTTTCTGCAGCACTGGCTCCCAATTTTCTTTCAAATCCATTTCAAGTCTCACTTTTAGATCTCTACACGGTCAGACTCCACATTATATCTCTGAGCTTCTTCAGTTTCATAAATCAGTGATGACTCCCAAACTCCTGTGACTCAGCTGAGGTTTTTAAAAAAAACACCTGAAGACATTTTTATTTCAGGAGGTTTCTGGCTAAATGTGGATTTTTATTTTTTGTAGAGATTTTGTAACTTTATGCAGTCTGTAAAACATTTCATTTCTTGTTTTATCCTGTTTTTGTGTTATTTTTTTAACTGTGTTGTTAAGAACTTAGCGATATTTGAGAACTTAGGGGGAAAGTACAACATGAATAAACCTTGCTTTGTTGCTTGCTTCTTCCTGCTCCATTTTTTTTTTCAAAACAGTTAAATCGGCTACTGTCTTGCTCCAAACTTTTCTTTGTAATTTGCAAAAAAGAATTTCAATAACCCCATTTTCAGTGACTCCCACTTCAACGCATTATTAATGACTTATTGATCCATCACATGTAATCATCAATAGACTATTGCTTTTTGGACCAGTTGATTGTGCTCTCTTTTTTTCATTCTTTTTTTTTCCTTTTTTTTCTTTTGTGCGTGAACGATCCATATCCTCTCAGGCTCGGTGAGTCTGCAGTGCGATGCAGAGGGAAGGTGTGCGTGTCGTCCCGGCGTGAAGGGGGACAAGTGTAACATGTGTCAGGATGGATTCCACTCTCTTGGCCCCAGTGGCTGCAGGTGAGCAACCCAGTCATAAAAACACACCAAGAGCTTCTTAAAGTGATCTAACCTACATACTTTTTTTTCTTGGGAAAGCTAGACTGTTAAATGTTTTTGTTGTTAAAAAAATCGCATCATGAGGCATCAAATAGCAAATAAAAAAGTTTGTAGGATATTTTTGACCTTCCAACAGTCACTTGTAGGTTTTCTTAATATCAAAGTTTCAGAGACAAAATACAACTTGGATCAATACATTTGCAATATATCAATATGGGTTTTATTGTGTTTTGAAAATTGAAATTTTAGTTTCTTTTGAGTAATTTTTGGTCACATTTATGTATTCGCCATTTCACTCAAACCAGTTTGTTAATAATCCACAGCAGTCTTCCTTTTATTTAATTACTCTCCGTGTAATTAAGTGTCTGTTTTTCAGTTCATCTTTGTCAGGTCATCATGAACTTAAGTTGAAGTATTTATGGTTGTGTTACACTTTGAGTTTATTTATCAAAGTTTTTAGTTCCGGCCATCAAGCCTGGCTTCCTACACCACCAGTTCCTGACAGAATGACCTGACCATGCTGGACCCAGAAGGAGATGGCAGTTTTCTTGCAACACCAAAAGAAGGTTTTCCTGCAGCCTTGTTCAAGTCACACCTCGCCACATCAAGTTGACCTGCTCATGTAGGGGGATCGTATGGCTGGTCCTCTTCATGTTTCCTGTACCTGATGATGGTGGCCAGTTTGCCCATGTATTGACATTCTCTGTCTCTGAGAAGGGTCACCAGGACTACTAATGACATTCTATTCCTGAGGAAAGAGTCTCTACCTCTGTTTGGCTCCAAGAACAAGAGTTATCTGCTTTGGTTTTGTTCTGACCCTCCCATAGGATTCACCTTTTTCAAGTATTGTAATGCATTAGGGAAGTGGTCCCCAGCCTCTAGGCCATACTGGTCCATGGTCTACACTGCATTTAATAGACAAAAAAGAGGACTTTTTACTCCAAACAAAGATTTATTGCTACAATCCCACCCCCCAATTATGTTTATTAGGGTTGTGTACTGACAAGAGTCTGACAATACAATATGTATCGTGATACATATCTCACAATACAACCATTAAAAAAATAAATAAATAAAAAATTAATAGTATGTCTTAGAAAAAAACTATACCTGAATATTAATAAGTCTTTCATTGTAATAAAAATGTTAAATGTACTTAATTATCACAATGTTAATTACTGCAACTGTATCTCATATTGGCTACAAGTTGCTTTTACTCAAGCAAATTCATTTTGCTTTTATTTTGGTAAATTAAGAAATATTTGTTCTTAAAAGGACCAAACAATATTGTCTGATTTCCACAACAAAATCGTTTTTTTTTTTAGAATAAGAAAAAAAATAACAGCATGAATGACTTTTTACTTC
>NC_050523.1:7086659-7088956 GCF_002922805.2 Oryzias melastigma
AAAAAAAAAAAAAAATTTAGTGTGATGCAGCAGCATGACAGAATGAATACTGTCTTGTTGACATTTTAGAATACAAGTATCAACTAATGAAATATCACGATATTTCACTGAATCGGTTCTTCCCTGCACCACAATGATATTACATTTTTAGATACTATTTTTTTCCAAAAATAAATGTACTTGTTGTCCAATTTCGTAGCTTTCACTTTGATAGTTATGAGTATATTTTAAATGGCTGCCAAACAAAATTTAGTGACAGAATATTGCTAAATATTAAACTGGTCCGTGGTCTGAAAATGGCTGGGGACCACTGCATTAGGGCATCTGGGATCTGCCCTTTTGGGGAGGGGTAAAGTGTGAATTGTGCCATTTGATTTATTTTTACTCATGTCTTTTAGTTGTTGTCATGTTATGAGTCTTTCTTCTGTCAGTCTCACTGGGTTCTGGTTTTTAGTTCATCCTTGTCAGGTCTTATTTTTTTATATATTTTTTTTATTCCTCGCTTTGCTTCATGAATATAAGCTTTCATGGTGTAAACATGCATATTAAAGTTTTTAGTTCTTGGCATCAAGCCCAGTCTTTTGTATTTTGGATCTTCCACCACTTACAATTACTTCCTAAAAAATCTGAACAAATACCTTTTTTTTGCAATTAACTGTATAAGGAAACCATACGAACACAATGAAACAAAGTTTATGACAGTAAAGCAGGAAGACTTACAACTTTTTGTGGCACCACAGCAAAGTGTGCATCTTATTAGCAACTACATTTGTGCCAAACATGGTGTCACACTGCTAACTAGAAAAGTCGACTTGTTATTCTATGTGTAAAAATGAAACAATCATATTGAACTGAACTTTTATTTGTTTTTTTTTTTTAAATTTAGCTATTAATCTTCAGTTTTGTTTCAAAGCTCATTTTGCTGCCACTACGTTTTCCAGTCGGCAAATTAATTCAATCATTTGATAACTGTTTTTAATTTCATACTAGACTTAAAATTTAGTGAGACTTTATGCTGAAGCACCTTCCTTAACAAAAGTCTTTTTTTTCTTTGTATTTATTTCTTATCTACACTGTTTTTCTTTTTCTACTCCATGCACTGTGATTACAGATGAACAAATCCATATGTTGTTGATACAGGCTCATTTAAAGAAATACAGTAGTTTGCATATTAGATTTTTTTTTAAAATGTTGATATTTTATATCTTTTCACACAAAAGCGGCCCTCAGATTCATGAACACACAACTAGTCAGCATCTTTGTTTCCCTCTTACATCTGGAGAGTTTGTGTCTCGTGTCTTGTATTAAAGCGCCTCATTATTCAAAATCAGTCTAGACTAGTGAGCAAACAAAAGTTCTACATATCTTCAGTAAACTCAGTCATGAATAGACTATTATTTTGATTTTAAAAGTGTTGCAAACACATTAACTTATGGAACCAGCAACCTAATTTGGACTTGATTTAACAGTTATGTAGCCAATAGCAGTGCGTTTAAGCAATTTTTTGTCTTTTTACATTTAGCATTTTACAACAACCTTCACCAAAGGGGTCTATCAGAGCAGCAACAGTTCAGCAAACTCTGTTTTTTTGGTCAGAAATTGCCATAAAATGTAACTGCATTTGCTTCGGTTTACCTCAAACTGCACTTTTGAACATAAACTACAAAAATAATCATCAACTACAGAAAAAAACAGCAACAATTGGATAAAAACAGGTTAGTAAATGAGGCTGTTGATCAGAAATAAAAAAAAATAAATAAAAAAAACAAGGCTGATGTAAATTGCACGTATTTACATGCGACTAGCACAAAGACTGATGGAAATTCATGTTGGACATAATACGAGCAGTTCACATGCTTTACACATTAATAAAAATAGACCGTAAAATGTATTAGTAAAATTACAATGTTAAATACCATACAGTGTTACATGGATTCTCAAATGGAGAAGCTCCAACGATTGTTCTGCCTCTCCTGGAGGGCATTTTCCATTTTGGCCACTAGATGGCGATCGCGCGATAGCATTACATCTTATTCCAGAAGAAGAAGAAAGTATGGGCAAAAGACAATGCTTTAGACCACAAACAGTTACTTTAAATATATATTTAAATATATATATTTGTTAACACCATTAACCAACTGATTCTGACAAAAACTAAAAAGAGCAGCTTCAGAGTCTGTTAGAATTAAATTAATTGTGTGAATAATCAAAGACTTGAATAGAGTATGTGTTATTTCCAGCTCCGGTGTTGAAGAGTTAACCAGATTTCTGATAAGAAAACCAACCAAAAATAATCT
>NC_050523.1:7089091-7093972 GCF_002922805.2 Oryzias melastigma
GACAATGGTTTAGACCACAAATAGTTACTTTAAATATATATTTCTTTAAAAGAAACAAACTGATTCTGACAAAAACTAAAAACAGCAGCTTCAGAATTAAATTAATTGTGAGAATAATCAAGACTTGATGTGTTATTTCCAGCTCTGGTGTTGAAGAGTTAACCAGATTTCTGATAAGAAAACCAACCAAAAATAATCTCATTTTATGTATTATATATTAATATTTACCACTTGAAATACCTGATAATTTTATCAACCAAATAAACACTTTAATTGGCTCCTCTACTTTAATTTTCAGTAAGATGTTCAATATGCAATACATAAAAAAAGATCTTATTTATAACACCAGATAAGCACATAATGCCTTTCTGTCGGTCTGCGTTAATTAGTTGGTCACAGCCGGTTCCGACCAACAGGGCGACAGATTTGGTGTTTGAACTCTTAGAATCCGTCACGGGACCGTGCAGCCATCTCCATCTGTTGCCATGGCACCAAGATCCAGCAAAGCTGCCTTCAGAAACTTCACAAAAGAGTTGTGGCTGCAGCTAACCCCTTTGAGAAACTTGGCCTCAATTATTCCCTCCATGAGTGGACATAGTTTTAATTACAATACCTCCCAATCTGCCGTTATTATTATGACTTATTATTGATCGCAAAGGGTCGACTTATCTGGATTTGATTTATAACTCTGACTCGGGTTATTTCTTTTGACGATAAAGCAAAGAAAGGTCTGCCAATTCTCTGATTTATTTCTGATTAGAAATGCATTCTAGGGGTACTTTGAACAAGTAATGCATTCACTGAAAAAAATGTTTTCTCCATATTTGTTCTCAGCTCTGATATTGATCATTGCAGAATGCCACAAGAACGAGGGCTAAATTGATTCTGAGATGGGCCGACTTGCATTCATTCGTCAGATATGAGACAGATTTAGACCTTGAACAATCGCACCAGTTTAAATTTGTTTCTGCTTTGTTGCAAGTCAAAGATGCACAGGCTCGCCTCATGCATTTTGATGATAAAAAGGTGCATTCCAGCTTTGCGTGACCTTGGAGCTTTAATACTAAGTAAGTGGGAATGTGAGCCTGCATGTAGATGTTCATAAAGGTGCATATGTGGAATTATGTTTTATTTATGTTCCTAAGTCTATCCTTACTGACCCGCTGAAGCTGCCGGGGGGAATCTTAAGTTCTAATCGTGTTGAAGAGCATTTCAATGATTGTTTGATGCCCCCATTATTTCTGCTACTTAACTGTGAATGGGCTCACAACAGCTAGTGGACTGACTGTTAAATAGAATTGTGGCAGAGTTTCATTTTGTTTCATTTGGAAGGCCAGAAAATAGAATAATGGGTATAAACTCAAACAGAATCACTCATTTATTTCGTTTGCAATTCTTTTTTAAAATTGATTTTAAAAATAAAATCTCCCTATGTTCACTAATTGCATTTATAAATGAATAATTTATGAATATGTGACCATTTCTGATTAAATCGCTGCTCTTCTTAAGTGGCCAGTTTGAGGACTTCATGTTTTGTCGTTCACATCTTTTGCACAGAAATCAAAGACGTATGTGATTAAAAAAAAAGGTTTACGAATAGACTATCAAAATGCACTCAATGTGCATCCACACACACATGCAGCTTTTCATTTTTCATGTATCAAGCACAAGCTGTGGATCTGAGGTGTGAATTACTCAGACCAGTGAAGCAGAAACAGGGAGAGGCAGATTGCCTTGGGATAATTGAATTATTTGTAATAACACCTCATTAAAAATAGATTCTGTCTTATAGTCTTAAACAAAGGTGATCAATCAGGGAACAGGATCAAACATGTTTTTACATTTTTCAAGTACCTGCTGACCCACTTGCATACTCACTCGCCTTAAGCGAGGCTGTCGGTGCGCTCGGTCAAATACTTTGAAATGATGATAAAAACAGATTGTCTGGCCTATGGAACTAATAGAAGTCAAAGAAAAATCCTCATAAATAAGATATTGTTGTTGTTTAAGAGAGATGCTTATGAGTCACTTTTGAAAATCAGGAGCCGCGTCGATGACTGACTTTAGTGAGATCTGGTGTGTTTGTGAAACTAGAAAAGTGTTATTCTCCAAAGATGTGACATGTAAGCTTGATTAATTTGACTTGTCGTGAGTCATAATGTAAACAAGAGCACATTGTGCTCTACAAGGTAGACCTAACATTTGCACTTTGCATACAAACTGCCTCTTTTGATGCAAAAGTCACATCTTGGTGCTGTAAATCGCTTCCTTTCATCATTTGGTTACATGTAAAAGCTCAATAAAAAGGGCATTCCACAATCAGCTGAACAAGGATGTGTAAAATAACAGAGGGACTGTTTAGTACTTTAAACATTAATTTAAAGTTGTATGGAAAGTGCTCGTTTAACCCTTCAATACTGCAGTCCCTAACACAGGGGGGGCAAACTCAATCGCACAAAGCGCCAAAATGCAAAACACACCTTAGGTCGTGGGCCAAACACAAAAAGAAAAACAAAATGTTTTAAACAGGAACTTTTTTAAATGATTATGATATAGATATATAGCATTACCTGCGATAATGTTAGTGTGAATGCTCTAAGCGGAATTTGGCTCCTGAAGATGCTAGTGATGATAGCTGAAGATGCTGAAATTGATAGCTAAACACACTGAAGCTGATAGCCAGCTAAGATATTAAAAAAAAAAAATCTTATGTTAGCCAAAACAGCTATCATGCATCTGAAACAAAGCTAATCTTCAAAATTGCCTAGAAAACCAGAAAAAAGCCAAAACAGCTAGCATGTAAATATTAGCCTAGCTCCAAAACAGCCTAAAAACTTAAAAAAAAATAAGCCTAAATTAGCCAAAATAGCTACCATGTAGCTGAAACAAAGCTAATCTTCATAATTTCCTAAAAAACTGAAAAAAAGCAAAATTAGCCAAAATAGCAATTTAGCCTAACTCCAAAACAGCCTAAAAAGCTAAAAAAAAAGCCTAAGTTAGCCAAAACAACTAGTATGTAGCTGAAAAATTTTAGTAAATGCCAAAAATAGCCCAAAAATCTAGCAGAATGCGTTTTTTTAAGTTTAACATGTAACTTTTTAATATAACTAAAAATATTAAAAAGGCAGGAATATTATTCCAGATTAAATAACTTAAACCTTAAATAACTTTCAAAATTTTACTCTCCATAAAAATGTATTTTGTCAAAATTATTCAAGTTAGAAATGTGTGCAGGATAACATCGGGCCATTATCAATTAATCAGCTTTATATATATAATATAAAAACACATTACTGAAGTGTGGCTGAACAACGCAAAACCACTTTTCTCTGTGACACAATCGTGTTAATTATGTATACACTTCACTTCTGTAAAGGGCTGCATATATTAGAGTAACAGCAGTTGGAAAAAAAAGAAACCAAAGCTCTGGTGATAAAGTGTTAAGAAAGTTTACCTAGTCAAGGCAAACTAGAACACGACTTTTGTCTGGTTTATTGACTGGTGAGAGGACTTCATGCTAAAACTCAGTTCAGTTTACTTACTCTGACATGGTACCAGAGATGCTGTAAAATGCTGTAAAAGTATGGTGCATTAAACCATAATCCAATTTATGCCACACGCACTGGTTTCATAGCAGCTTTTTGGATTTTGTAATAAATTTTGGTTAAAGGACCTCAGGGACAGGACCGAAGAGTAGGAGGTTAAAAGGTCAGCAATCTACTTGGGAGTTTGTCCATGCAAGGCTGTGAAAACAAGAAGTAAGATTAGAAAATTAATTCTAAATTTAACTGGGAGCCAATGTGAAGAGGAGAGTAACAGAGTTATGTGTCCTTGTTTAATGGGTCCTGTTAAGAGCCTTGCTACAGGATTTTGAACAAGTTGTACTCATTTTAAAGAGCTTTTATTAAATCAGGTCTACACTAAACTAATACATATATTCACAGATTTAAATTCTCAATAGAATAACAGAAACATTTTCTAATGATGACAAAGAACTCAATTTTAAATGAACACTGAAGTATGAACACTAATTATTATTATGTTCATCTTGGAATAAAAACAACAACAGCATAAAAATTAAGTTATTTGTTGTCAACCTATATATTCTGTTTGGAACATGCTGTACAGACAGGCTGAAAAAGCATTTTTGTTCGCAAATTCATTATCACAGATTCATGTCTCTTTGTTAAAAAAAAAAAGAAAAAAGAAAATTGATTAAAAAAAAAACATTTTTACCTCCAAACTTTAGCTACTGTTATAATAAAAACATGTTTTTTCAAGATTATTTTTTGTTTACAGTTTTGAGTTTGTGATGGCCGTATCGAGCCCTCATACCATTCAATGCCGTTTTAGATATATGTTTCTATTTTAAAGTGCTTACATTATATGAAGTGAAGGAAGTAAAGTCGTGTAGTTTCCTTAAATTTTTGTGGCTTCTTGAGTGGAAACAGCATTTTCTGCCTGCAGGCCATGTGAGTGCCACCGCAGCGGGAGTGTTGGCGAGTGCTCTCCACTGGACGGACAATGCTTCTGTAAGCTGAACGTGGAGGGACACAGCTGTGGAAGGTGAGTTACCAGTCTTTTATGTTATGTCACATGCATCCTCAGGTAACATGTGTTCAAGTTTCCCAGATTTTCAAAAAAAGAAAGGTTTTAATAATAATTCCCAATAGCATTTTGTGCGGTGTGGTGGTTGACAAGACAGATACAAATTCTGCCATGCTCTTTGTGTATGTGTGTTAGAGAAAAGGGTTAAGGCCCAGAAAGCCCAGAGCTGGTGCATGGTGAAGCGTATACGCTGCTTTTGCGACCATGCACTGCCACAGCTGTAAAATAGTTACCTCTCAGTTAAAGATAGACAGCCTATTTTGTCACGCTGTC
>NC_050523.1:7095347-7099563 GCF_002922805.2 Oryzias melastigma
GATAAAGTGTTAAGGAAGTTTAACTAGTCAAGGCAAACGAGAGCACGACTTTTGTCTGGTTTATTGACCGGTGAGAGCACTTCATGCTAAAACTCAGTTCAGTTTATTTATTCTGACATGGTACGAGACATGCTGTTAAATGTTCCAAGTATGGTGCATAAAACTATGATCCAATTTATGCCACACAGCACATGTTGTACCCAAGGTTGCTCAACAAAAATTAGGATAAGACAAAAATTTTGAACAAGTTGTACTCATTTTAAAGAGCTTTTGTTAAATCAGGCAGAAACTGAACTACACTAATCTAATATATATATTCACAGATTTAAATTCTCAATAGAATAACAGAAACATTTGTTAATGATGACAAAGAACTCAATTTTAAATGAACACTGAAGTTTATTGTCCTTTTCAGGTGAATTGCACCACTTCCAAAATGTATTGAACACTAATTATTATTATGTTTATCTTGGAATAAAAACAACAACAGCATAAAAATTAAGTTATTTGTTGCCAACCTATATATTATGTTTGGAACATGCTGTACAGACAGGCTGAAAAAGCATTTTTGTTCTCAAATTCATTATCACAGATTTATGTCTCTTTGTTAAAAAAAAAGGATTTCTCAAGTTTTTCAAATAACTAATTTGGGAGCAAAGCATAGAAAGTTGATTAAAAAAACATTTTTACCTTCAAACTTCAGCTACTGTTATAATAAAAACATGTTTTTTCAAGATTATTTTGTGTTTACAGTTTTGAGTTTGTGATGGCCGTATCGAGCCCTCATACCATTCAATGCCGTTTTAGATATACGTTTCTATTTTAAAGTAAAGTCGTGTAGTTTCCTTAAATTTTTGTGGATTCTTGAGTGGAAACAGCATTTTCTGCCTGCAGGCCATGTGAGTGCCACCGCAGCGGGAGTGTTGGCGAGTGCTCTCCACTGGACGGACAATGCTTCTGTAAGCTGAACGTGGAGGGACACAGCTGTGGAAGGTGAGTTACCAGTCTTTTATGTTTTGTCACATGCATCCTCAGGTAACATGTGTTCAAGTTTCCCAGATTTTCAAAAAAAGAAAGGTTTTAATAATAATTCCCAATAGCGTTTTGTGCGGTGTGGTGGTTGACAAGACAGATACAAATTCTGGCATGCTCTTTGTGTATGTGTTAGGAAAAGGGTTAAGGCCCAGAAAGCCCAGAGCTGGTGCATGGTGAAGAATGCGCTGCTTTTGCGACCGTGCACTGCCACAGCTGTAAAATAGTTACCTCTCAGTTAAAGATAGACAGCCTATTTTGTCACGCTGTCTGGGCTGATTCGCAAATATTTATTGATATTAATGGAGAGCATACAGGAAGCCTTTAAAATAGAGAGGATGCTAAAAGCATTGACCCCAAAAGGATCTGCTCTATCTTTAAATAAAAGGTCACATGCAGCGTCTGGACCCTTTTAAACACAGACAGACAAAAATGCTGTTTCCTCTGTACTGGGCTTAAAATGGTGCAGCATATTTTTTTTCAAGCAAGAAAACAAAAAATGAGAAAACATTGCTCCTATTTAAGGATACTTTCAAAAGCTACTGATAAGGATTGAGCATCAGTTTTCAATAAAACAAAGCTATAAATATTGATGTACATACTGTGTAGCCTGGGTGTTTATCCCCAAAATTTGGCACAGACAGAATGGTGATGGATAATGGGTTCATTTTGCTGAAAAATTCTTTCAAAAAATGCAGATGAACATTTCAGGAATTATTGAAAAATGAGAACGTCGTTCTGATCAGCACTGGCTGTGATTGTTTCTTTTCTTTTTGAAGCTTCATTAATATCCATATCAAAAATTATTTTCGCTATAATGTGGATCATTTTCCTAGAGACCCGCAAACCTTTCCACCTATACTCAGTTATCCATGTTCAAATCAGTTCT
This sequence comes from Oryzias melastigma, assembly GCF_002922805.2. NCBI lineage: Eukaryota > Metazoa > Chordata > Actinopteri > Beloniformes > Adrianichthyidae > Oryzias > Oryzias melastigma. The sequence goes on from NC_050523.1 coordinate 7,097,269, forward strand.
CCCGAATTCGTTGCTCTTGTTTTCCACCAGGAAATAGTCTGCTCCCTTCCACCACCAGGCAAATAGTCTTCTAAGTTTCTCTATCAGGAAATAGTCCGCTCCCTTTTTTTTTTACCAGGAAATAGTCTGATCACTTTCTCCACCAGGAAATAGTCTGCTTCCTCCCATCACCAGGAAATAGTCTGCTCTCTTCCACCACCAGGAAATAGCCTGATCCCTTCCACAACCAGGAAATAGTCTGCTCTCTTTCACCATCAGGAAATAGTCTGCTTACTTTTTCACCAGGAAATAGTTCTCTCCCTTTCTCCATCCGGCAACAGTCTGCTTCCTTCCACCACCAGGAAATAGTCTGCTCTCTTCCACTACCAGGAAATAATTTGCTCTTTTCCACCACCAGGATTTAGTCTGCTCCCTTTCTCCACCAGGAAATAGTCAGCTCTCTTTGCCCTGCCATCATCCCCCGTCTGCTTTCGCCATTCTCGGAGACGTTCAGATTCCATCCCAACATGTCGTGTAGATTCCTCACCAGAATGTTTTTGGTGAATTTCACCGCACAAAGTTTGAATGCTCGCTCAAATGCCAGATCACTAAACTGGCATCAACATAGACAGCTGGCGTCTTTCTCAGCTAGCTGATCACCGCTAGCTGAGAAAGTGTTTGTGTTGGCCTGTGTTATCAGACTCTTCCTGGAGGGGGCGGTTCTCAAATTGTGAAGTCAGCATGTGAGGACCCACTCGTTTGGCTGTTGAGAGCGCAGCTTTTTTAGAGTAATATTCAGAAATGGATCAAAATACTGCTTTGGGGTTGTTTAAAGAAAGAAAGGAATGAACAATAAAACACACTTAGAAGCTCAAAAAATGGATTTTTCATGGTGTGACCTCTTTAAATAAGTTTGCTGTTTCAAAAAGTAACTTTTTAAATCTTTATTCGAAGCCCGTGATTGTTATTCATCATGCTGCTGTAGATAGATGACAATATTTAAAAGTGCTCCCCTTTCTGTGACATTTTATAAATGTGCAGCTTTTTCTATACAGCAGCCTGAGCAGCAGGTGCAGCTAAAAGGAAGAGGATCAAGACACCTTTTTTTTTTTTTTTTAAAGATGCCTCCTCTATATGACAGTGCGCCCAACTGTTGCCTTCGCTGTCATGTTCCTGTAGTACACAGGTTAAAACCGCTACACTCCCTTTGTCATTAGAAACAGACACAGCCCCAGGTCTCCCACCACTGAATAATTCAGTTCTTCCCGTTTCTTGACTCTTTTTTTTAACTGATTTCACAGCTCATTGAACAAGGTTCTCTGCTGTGTAATGTGACTTGTGTCGTGGCTGTTTTTACCTGCACTCGTAGACGCGTGCGGGTCAGAACAGGATGTCCTCCCAGCTGAGCTCCTTTTTTTTGCATCATTTTTAACAGAAAAAAAAACACCTTTTAGGGTAAAGAGTACACAACAGCAGAAATGAATTGTTGCGATACAACATCTGCATATTAATAACCTTGTACTTTTATTTGTGTGTGTGTGTACCTGCAGATGCAAGCCAGGATTTTTCAATTTGCAGCTCCAAAACCCAGCGGGCTGTCAGCCGTGTTTCTGTTTCGGCCACTCGCTGGCGTGCTCCTCATCCAATCACTACACTCCTGTCAACATCACTTCTGACTTCATTGAAGGTATTGTTTCAGACTCCCCAGCCATTAATGAGGTTCATTTATAATAGCGGGAGCTCTATTATACTAGAAGGCCAAAAATTGTTGTGATATATTTTTTTTCTCTGCTTTTCATCAACTGCTTCATTTATTTCACAAATGCTTATTGTTTTGTCTTTGATTGCTTTAGAAAATCATGAGTTTTGGGGTATTTTATTTTAGTAAAATATGCATGATATGTCTTTTTTTGCCACACTGTGGACATATTTACCCACAGATTTCATCACTTTTGTGGCTGGTCTGCAGCCTGTTAGCTGTTTTCATGTGTAGACATGGTAGTGTTGTGATCTCTATCGTGGCTCTGAACTTCTTTTGATGCCAGATCAGGACAGCTGGGTGGGGGAGTTCTTTGGAGGCAAGGAGTTTCCTCTGCAGTGGAAGGAGGGTGAAGTCTACCTGCTGCCTCTCACAGAGGACGACACTGGCTTCTACAAAGCTCCTGGTGAGTTCAAATGACACCAATATGACCCAATGATTTAGAAACCTTAAACGCAGAAGGTGAAGGACAACCAGACGGCCTCACTGTCCACTTTAAAGACACATTTTTGCTTAACGAGAAGGACGTTTTAAAGCTGGGACGACGTGGTTTGTCA